>NW_012147986.1:3189589-3191541 GCF_000956105.1 Propithecus coquereli
CTAGGATTACAGGCGTGAGCCACCGCGCCCGGCCAACAGGATGAACTTTAAAGAGGTTCTCCTGCAATCGCTAGACTGGTGTCTGCTAAGAATCCTGGCAAGGTATCCTTGCATCTCAGTGCTTGGTGCAGAGTGGGCAGTCAGGAAATGATGGTCGAATGCGTGAGTGAAAGACTGATGGAATCTTTCTCCCTGAGGCCTGTTGAGGTGTATGAAATGGTCTTCTCACAGCCTCACACTACAGTTTTGCTGGGTTGTTTTGGGACAAGTCTTACTGCCCACATTTTATAGTGGGAGGGAAGAAATGGAGGTACCATGGGAAGTTTCTGCTCTGTGAGCTGATGATTCCACAGAAAAGAGGCATTTCCGAAATTGGTAAGCTGGTATCACTCGGGTCCCAGTCACATGATCTCTCCTCCTAAAGGATCAGGCTGCTGAGAGTCCCGAGCAATTGAGGAGGCCCACAGAGGTAGGAGATTTCCTACTGGCAACCTGGATCTCACCCCAAGGAGGGCAGCTTACTTTATAGATCCTCTGTAGAAGGCTGTCCACCTCCCTTTCTCCTCACTGCTTGGATTTTAAATCAGGAACCTCTCTAGCACATCTCTGGCTTTTGCTTACCCAGCCTGGCCCTGCCCTCTGGCTTTATGCCATTGGCGATTTTTAGCTCTGCTCTATGAGTGTAATGCAAACTGGGAGGTGCTGGTTCTGGCTCCAGAGGGACTAGGGCCTGTCACCTGGCCCTGCCCTGTGTTTCCTGGCTTGTATTCCTGGCCACCTTTTTACCTTTAGCACACTTCCTCCAAGCCCATAATTCTGCCTGGGTAAGGATTCCAGAATAGCTTCTTCAGAGGGATTATGGGGGCAGGAATGTCAGTGTTTGGAGCTCCTGACAGCAGCCTCCACATCCTGTCTTGGGAGAATTATTGATCTTATATAGGTGATCTAACATATATTGCGGGTGTCTGGGGGGAATGGAGTATATTCATATCACAAAAGGGTTTTACCACCAGATTTAAGCATTGAACCTGCTTTTCAAAGTAAAATCTTATTTTCAAATGGTAATTAATGTGCATTCATTCATAGAATATTAGCATCAGAAAAAAAAGTTTGAGATTTTCTGAGCAAACTTCTTTGTTTTACAAATGAACAAACCTAGGGAGGTCCAACAAGGGACAAAGCCATACCTATGATGAGGAGCTGGCGCCAGGTTACGTGAAAGGAATTGAAGTAGAGGGCAGCAGACACTGCGTAAGAAGTCTCAGTCTCTCCTGGAGGAGCATTTCCTGGGGTGTTTTTTGGGTGAGCAAGGAGAAAAATGCATTCCTTCCATAGAAATGCCCTGCTCCCACCCTTCAGACCGGGTAATTCCTGCCTCACTGACATGAACCCAAAATGATACAGTATCATGAGTTTCAGTATTTAAAACTTTTCAAGGCACATTTAAATGAATGAAAGTGTAAATTATAGGGTGTGGATGAATGAATGCAACTTTATTAGATTCAATATGTAAGGAAAACTAATATTAAATTAGCAAAATAGTGGAGGTTTTTCAGGAGACCTGATTTAATGAGTCAGACTGATTTATAATTAGAATTATCCTTTCTATAATAGGCACTTGTAAAGTCCATTCATTTATCAAATATTTATTAACTGTAGAGAGTTCTGTGATAACTTAAACTGAGCCTGCTTTTGAGGAACTTATGTTTAATATATAAACCATTTTAATTATAGATAAAGTGTTAGGGTATGAAAGATACAGACAAATGCTGTGGGAATTCAGAGCGAGGAGAGATTTGTTTCCAGCTTTTGGATCTAGGGAATTAGATAAGTTTTATGAAAACAGATTTGTTTGTTTTAAAAAACACTTTAAACAATCTTGCTATTTATACTCTGGTCAGAGCTAGTGTTAACACAAAAGAAAACATAGTCTCATTCATACTATTTTTTCT
>NW_012147986.1:3192760-3195231 GCF_000956105.1 Propithecus coquereli
GCTATGTTGCCCAGGCTGACTTAGAACTCCTGGGCTCGAGTTGCGTCAGCCTCCCACGTTGCTGGGACTACAGGTGTGAGCTACTGTGCCTGGCTCTGCTGAGCTCTTTTACATGTCATTTGATAGGGGCAAGGGAACTAATGGGACAGAGGGATTTGGGACAGGGTAAGATGTTGGGAGACAAAAAGTTACAGTATTCTTCTATTGGACTTTGTTTGCTCTGGGCAGAAGTTGAGGTCATCTTCTGGGAGAGAGTGGGGTAGTGGGAAGAGTGATATGGTTTTAAAAAGCTCCTGTACCAATGGCAGTGATCCGAGGACATGTAGGAGGGTAGCTGAGTAGTGCAGAAGATCAAGCTCATGTTGCAGATGATGAATTTATAGAAGAAGCAGCCTTCACGACTTAATGGTTGCTTTAGTAGCACAAAGCAACTTGGGGGTTAAAGCAGAGGAGGATTATTTATTAATAGGAGCTGTGTTTTGTGGGGCAAGTGGACATGGGATAAGCAGGTCTGGAGTGTTGGTAGGGCAGTGGTTGTCCTCTAGCTGGCTAGAGAAAGAAATGAATCCAGGAGAGGACTGATAGGCGGCAGAATGGTGGGGAAAGGGATTGTAAAGGAGCTGGCTGTCTCAGTGACGTTGAAGAACAGAAGCTGTAGAAGTCAAGATAAGAAGAGATAGAAATATAGGAGGTCATGACTAGGCAAAGGGTCTGACTTGAGGTGGAAAGGCTGACTGTGACCAAGAGGCCAAAGTCCTTGATGACCAGAAGGGCAGCAGTTGACAGCATTGAGCGGGAGTGTAGTTGTTTGGCATGAGCCTCAGCAAAGGAACGATTTTTTGTAAGGTTATAGGAATAATGGCTTTGAAGTAGCATTGAGGCAGAGTGTCTGTTTCTCCTCCTAGTACTGCTGGGTACTGAAGAATGATTTTATGGCTGGGCTTTCATTGTCTAGAAAGCAAGTTCCTAAAGGCATATCAAGTTTCAGCTAGAGGGACCATGGCCAGGACCATCTTTCAGGCTTGCTCTGCACTGCCTGCCTAAATGTGGTGGGGTCTGAATGGGCACGGGGTGGTGGGAGGGAGGGTGGACTACCTCCACAAAGTTCTGGACCTTTGTTTGCGGGTACAGGAGCCAAGAGCTCTTGGGGAAAAAGCCCGTGGCCCTCTTGCAGGCAAAATCCCATTTGGCCACTAGGATTTTTTAAACCATTTAGGATCAGATTGGGCCAGTGCTATCATCTGTAAGAGGCTGATTGGAAACTTTTTAAAAGGTTTCTTGCTTAAAATTCTAGGAATCAATGGACTTCTGAGCCTCTCTATTCCTGTGGGATCTGAAATTTATTTTTCCTGGGCTGTGTTCAGTCATTCCCTTCATGGTGACAACAAATAATGCCCTAAAGCCTACGAAGTTTGAAAGAGTCTGGAAATATTCAGATCATTGTTTATAAAGATGTTTTTGGATTTTTCAATGCTTCAGGATTCCTTCAACATTCTTAATCCATTACCCAAAACATTTAAAAAAGAAACCTCCAAATAGCTCAAACAAACGAAACCTTCACAGTTATTTTTTGCCCCTTCTTAACTTGATCCATTTTCACCACCACCCTGGCTATGAAACCAGATGTGAACAGTTCAGAAAATAATTGCTTAACTAGCCATTTCCCCACAGGAACCTAAGCAGAAGAGGTTGTATGGTTCAGAGCTTGGGATGCACTGCTCCCATCTCAGTACTTCCTAAATAGTTCATAGGAAAAAAAATAGGTTTTGCCACATAAAAATGAGAAACTTCTATCTGGCAAAAGGCATTATAAACAGAAGACTGCCAATAGGCTGGGAGAAAATTTTTGCAATATATGTAATAGACAGTGGATTAATATCTATAATCTGTAGAGGGTTTCCACAAATCAATAAGAAAAAGATAACAAACCCAAGAGAAAATGGGCAAAGAATACAAATAGGCAAGTCACAGCAGAGCAAACTGGAATTTTATCTAAAGAAATGCTTATCCGTGAGCACCGACTTCTCTAGACAAGGGTTTCATTGCAGTAGTAGGTATCCATGAATAGAGGTGCTGTGAAATTCTATGTGGCTGATAAAACATTGAGGTAGGGTTCTGTGTCAGTGAAAAAAGCAAGTGCAGAACAATGTGAATGGAATGTTCCCATTTATTTTTTCAAAAACATTTCTAATTATTTGACTTAGAATGCATATATCCTGTTTAAATTTTATCAGTGAGTACCTTTAGGTTAAAAAAATATTTAAGGCTGTATTTTTTCATAATTATGACATTAATGAATGAAACATTAACTTTTGCCTTCCTCTTATATAAGATAAAATATTTATTCCCCATCCTCCTCTTCCTTCTTTCTTTATTGGTTTAATCTGGTATTATAAATTTTAGCCCTGGGAAGAATTTAGGGACCTCTCACTACCCTTCCCTTCCCAGCAGCTAAAAGGATTCCTAAGGGC
>NW_012147986.1:3196727-3202698 GCF_000956105.1 Propithecus coquereli
GGCCTCAAGCAATCCTCCTGCCTCAGCCTCCCGGAGTGCTGGGATTACAGGAGTGGACCACTGTGCCCAGCCTTGCTTTTTCTTTTTAGTAAAGCATGGGAAAAGGGAACTGAGTCCTACATCTGGAACAGCTTAGAGCACAGGGAAGAGACCAGCCTCAGGAGGTGAGATGTGAGTGAGATGAGGAGTCCAGCAAGTGCTGGAGTCAGAGCCAAAGGGACTATTAAGAGCATTAGCTGCTGGAAATTTGCAGAAATTCTGGGAAGGCCATTGGACTTCTCACAGAACTTGGGATGGGAGATCCAGACAGCTTTTAAAACAAGCTCAAGGACAGGGTGGTTGCAGCTGACATCTGATTGCTGTAGTGCTATGTAACTGATACAGTGTTTAACAGTGGTTCCCCCAAGATCTACTCTATGGATGCTCCAGGACAACATGAACTGTCAACACTCTGCCCAATGGAATCCATTTTCAGTTCAGACTCCAAAAGGGAAGGAAAACTTCGCAACACAGGACTTTGTCATATTCTTCCTTCCTGTGAGTTACATAGAACCTGAAGATGCTGGTTAAAGAGTCAGAGAGCTGCAGCCTCCCCAGCCACACCATTGCTGAGTAGGTACATCATTTAGAGGTGAGGGGGGTGGGCAAAGTCTTGTACAAAGTCTTGAGACTTGAAGACTGCTCTGAGCAAGGACCTAGGCAAATATTAAGACTCCAGTGAGTAACTGAAAGCAAGAAGCTAAGGTCTCTGAGCTGCTGGAGTAGGACCCAGGGTGAATCTAGCCAGTGCCACACAGAACAAGCACTCTCACTCATTCCTTAGGGAAGAGGATGTGATTGACGGAAGAACCTATAGTATAGTCTTAAAAATCCAATGAAATTCCAAACATTGAGGACAGTAGAGATCAGTGAGCTTTGACTGCCTAGCATGCATTCTCCTTTCTTAGGTAAGAGCACTTTGACTTTCCTTTGGAGGACCACCTTGTTCCCCATTCTCAGACCAGGTTCTGGTGGGGCAAGTCCATCCCTTAAAGCAGCAATCCCCAACCTTTCTGGCACCAGGGACTGGTTTCGTGGAAGATAGTTTTTCCACGGATAGGCAGGGAGTTGGGGGAGGTAGGGGAGTTGGGGTGGGGGGTGCGGAGCTCTGCAGCCCGGTTCCTGACAGGCCACAGCAAGTACCGGTCCGTAGCCAGGGGGTTGGGAACCGCAGCCTTAGAGGACACGTGACTATGCCAGTCAGAGAGCACCAGTTGGCACCGTCACGATTCCATAGCCAGGCCAACTGTGGCTCTTTGGATTTTTGTTGAAACTATTAAGAAAGAGAACTCTTCTTTCTTTTCCAGCTCTGTTGCCAAGTCTGCAGAATGTAAGCCTCATGCTGCTGGGGCCATCCTGCCACCCCAAGGGGAAGGCTTCCTAAGAGGGAGGCCAGCACAGATGAAAGCTGAGCTGCAACATGAGAGAGATGGAGACCAGATGACGTCTTTTGAGCACCTGGATCTAACCATGCCTTAAGCTAATCTAGCCCGGACATTTCATTTACATGGGCCCAGACCGTCTTTCTTTTTTTTTTCCTTTTGAAAGTTTGATTTGGAATTCTGTCACCTGCGGCCAGAGAGTCTTAACTAATGAGTGCCATAAATTGTATATAGTTCTCATTACAAAGTGTGTTGCGGCTCAGTCTTTCCTCAATGGATCTTTTTGTCTTAAAGTACTGAATTATAAGTTTGTTATAAGAACCAAATGAGACCATAACATGTAAAGAACATAGAATTATCCTCCACATAGAAAAAACCCAGTAAATATTAACTCCAAGAAGCCAGGAAGAAAGGTGGGGAGGAAGAAGGGATACTGAATTAAAAGAACCCCTGAAGTCCTAGAGTAATCTTCTAGGAACCCTCAAACCCAATTCAGTCTCCTACTCTAAATGCCCCAGTGCCCTGTGCTTTTCCCTCATAACTCTTCGTTGTGGTTGTCCTATGTTTATGTGATATTTTGATTAATGCCTGTCTCCCTCACTGACCTGGCAGGGCTATGAGGGCAGTGATTTTGCTCACTGTTACATCCCAATACCTAGTCCAGTGTGGCATTTAGCACATGTTTATTGAATGAATTGTCACTTACAGTTATTCAGATTGGACTGACTCTCCTGGATTATTGGGGTTAGGATTGTGACAGAATTGGCAAAATTAGGGAAAATGGCCCCTCTCCTCTACATCTCCTGCACTGCCCACACTGTCAACACACATGCAGAGGATTTTGTCTCAGTGAGATAGTTAATTTCTGTTTGGTTGTGAACCAAACCACTAGTTCTTATATTTTTATTGGATAATTTTATTGAAGAATTAAATAGTATGGTTCTGGCCTATTATCTTGAAAACCTTGCAGAGTAGCAGGTCCAGTCTTTGTGATTAACAAGCAGCCTTCCCTTGCTCAGGTGTCCTTATAAAATTACCTATTTAACTGGGGTAGTCCACCCTCCCTCAGGCTTTCACAGGAATGTGTTGGAGGCTGCAGGAAGGTCCCGAAGCTGATGAAGGCAAGGTTTGGGCTGCTGGAGACTTCACTCCTTGGCAAGAAACAAAAGCAGTAAAAGGTGGCCCCAAGGGTAACCAGAAGCTCACTCCTTCAGCACTTTTGGCTGGAGCAGCCTCCATATCCAGGCCCTGCTCCAGCTCCCAGTGCGCCACCTCACCCCTAGCTCCTCCCAGCTGAGGTTGCATTTCATCCCTTCCCCCAGCCTGCTTTCCCTGAAGTGAGGGGAGTGTTTCCCAGGGCCCATGTGACTTCCATTGGCTAGTGATGGTTACCAATGGTTTACCAGTCAGTAAAACTGCCAAAAGCTTTTGTGCAGTGATAATCCTTTTCCTGTATAAAACTCAGGAGATTTTCTACTGTTGCCAGTAGTTTTTCAAGTCAGCAATTACAGTCTGGATTATGTAATGGCTGGGTGTTAAAAATAGAAAAGACCAGAGTTTGCATCTATTTTAACCAAATCAAAACAGAGTAAAGGGACGGGAAGGGAGGAGAGGGAGAGACCAGAGGAGGAGGGAGGAGAAGAGATCATGTGACAAGAAGCAGTGAGATTGCTTCTTGTGACTGGATAACACAGCCCACAGTTTACTGTGCCCTTCTGCCATTCATGGCCCAAGGGCCTGTGCTGCTTCCTCAGCCTCCTCTAGGGAGGGGACCCTGCTGAGAATTCCAAGGACACAAGATTTCTTGTGGATATTCCTTAGCTCAGCCTTGGTGTGTTTACCTGCTTTTGACAAGCAAAATGGCTCAGAGGGGAGAGAGTCGAATTTGCTGACTTGCTGTCCTCCCCCAAGTCCAGGACTCCTGTGTCTTGATTAATAAGATCTTTGTGCTCAGCTCGTTTTTCTTGTTGCTGTGATAGAGTCAAGGGGTGGCTAATGAGTGGTGGAATCTTTAGCATCCCCAATCTGTATCAGTCCCCTGGCGAAAGCCACCCCAAATAAATATTCAGTGTTATTAAAACCCATGTTCACTATGAAAACACAACTTTACGCTAGATACTCCTGGCCAGGTGTGGTAGCTCCCACTTGTAATCCTAGCACTATGGGAGGCCAAGGTAGGAGGATCGCTTGAGGTCAGGATTTCGAGACCAGCAAGAGTGAGACCCCTTGTCTACCAAAAATAGAAAAAATTAGCCGGGCATGGTGGTGCATGCCTGTAGTTCCAGCTACTCAGGAGGCTGAGGCAGGAGGATCACTTGAGCCTGGGAGTTTGAGGTTGCTGTGAGCTAAGATGACGCCATTGCACTCTACCCAGGACAACAGAGCGAGACCTTGTCTCTAAAAATAAAAATAAAAAAAGGATATTCCTAACCCTGCCGCTTCCCCCACCCCCTGATATGGAAATTCCAGGGCTACCACTGGTTTGGTTTGTTCTTGTATGACACTGCCCCGATCCCCTTACCCTGAGTTACGGGATGTTTATATTTTTCTAGAGACTTACTGAGTAACCTTAAGTCCTCTCTAATGGTGAAATTTTAGGTGTCAGGTGGGTCTTAGGGGTATAGTTTTGGAAGGAGGATTTCTAAGGGCCAGATAGAGCGCATCAAAGCACACCATGTTTCCTAGTCCATTTTTTGCTGCTGTGACAATACCTAAGACTGGATAATTTATAAAGAACATAGACATATTTGGCTTATGGTTCTGGAGGCTGAGAAGTCCAAGGTTAAGGAGCTGGCATTTGGTGAGGGCCTTCATGCTGTGTCATCCCATGGCAGAATGCAGAAGGGCAAGAGAGTGCGCGCGCTAGAGAGGAAGGGGGCCAAACTCTCCTTTTATTAGGAACGCAACCCCAGGATAATGGCGTTAATCCATTCATAAAAGCAGAGTCCTCATGACCTAATCACCTCTTAAAGCTCCCACCTTTCAACACTGTTGCATTAGGGATTAAGTTTGCAACTTACAAACTTTGGTGGACACGTTCAAACCATAACACCAGGCTTCCTACTAAGTCACATCCAGAGGCGCCTATAGGGGGAGATTTTGAGTTAATCACTTTGGATAACTTATAGCCCTTGAGCCTGCACAGAGCCCATGTAAAAGGTACCCTACTTCCCAAGTCTCAAGTGGCAAAGAGTGGTGGGTACTTTGAAGAAGCAGCTCACTAATGTCGAAAGACTGAACCAAAGCGGCTTCTGTGGGAATAGGGGGAGAGAGACCTAAAAATCTAGATAGTCAATAGAATCAGTTGCAGGTAATATTAGAAAATTGTCTCCTTATTATTACTTCTGTCAGTTCTCACACTTACCCCATCATGCTCCATTCTCAGAGCCTTCATCTGTACTGGGGTGGAAAAAAGTGCCAACAGTTCAGAATAATACTGGTCCCAGCTCCGCCCAGCCTCACCCAGCACTGATCAACCTAGTGGAATTGCAATAAAAGGAAGAGAGCTCTAGGCATCATTTAACTAGCTAGGAGGGAAGATCTGGGGACCTTCTTTAGGGATATTTAATCATAGTACTCTCGACTGGGAAGTGCCCATGATGTGGCACGTCTTTCTTACCCTTGTAGGGTTTTTTTCATTTATAATTGTACATTTTTATGGGGTACATGTGATATTTTGACTCGTACATGTGATGAGTAATGATCAAATCAGGGTAATTAGGATATACATCACCTCAAACACTTAACATTGCTCTGTTGGTGACATGCCAAATCTTCTAATAGTCACCTTACATACTATTGAACTAGAACTTATTCCTTCTAACTGTATTTTTGTACCCATTAACCAACCTCTCTTCATTCCCCCAGCCCTTCCCAGCATTCTGCTCTCTACCTCCATGAGATAGATCATCTTTTTTAGCTCCCACGTATGAGTGAGAACATGTGACATTTGTCTGTCTTTGTCTGGTTTATTTCACTTAACATACTGTCCTCCAGTTCCATCCATGTTACTACAGATGACAGAATTTCATTCTTTTATATGAGTCAATATTGCATTGCGTACATGTACCACATTTTCTTTATCCCTTCATCTGTCAGTAGACACCTAGGTTGATTCCATGTCTCGGATGTTGTGACTAGTGCTGCAACATACATGGGAGTGTGGATATCTATTGGACATACTGAATTCCTTTCTTTTGGATATATATCTAACAGTGGGTTACTGGATCATATTTTTAGTTTTTTGAGGAACCTCCATACTGTTTTCCATAGTGGCTATACTAATTCACATTCCCACCAAAATTATACTAACATTCCACTTTCTCTGCATCCTTACTGGCATTTTTTTGTGTGTTTTTTTTGTTTTTGTTTTTTTTTTTTTTGAGACAGAGTCTCACTCCGTTGCCCGGGCTAGAGTGCCATGGTGTCAGCGTAACTCACAGCAACCTCAAACTCCTGGGCTTAAGCAATCCTTCTGCCTCAGCCCCCCGAGTAGCTGGGACTACAGGCATGCGCCACCATGCCTGGCTAATTTTTTATATATATATATT
>NW_012147986.1:3202748-3203637 GCF_000956105.1 Propithecus coquereli
GTTTTTGGTATTCACAGCCTTTCAGAGCTTCTCTGCCCCTGCCTCTAATGCAGAGCTGTGGCGTTGCTTGGGAGGCCTTGTTTGTTCCATCCCCTTATAAAGGGAAGGGAAACCTGAGTGGCCCAGGAAGGCAAGGCTTGGAGCTGGCCTAGGTTGCAGGAGGAAACCTACTCTTTGCATTTGTTTTTGCCTCTCTTCTGGAGAGGCCTCTCAGCTGGTTTTCATCTTGGTCTCAGGCTCCCGCCAACCTAGGTGAAAGGGGTACTTCAACCTCGCTCTAGTTTTTCCTGTTTCACTGGAGTTTGAGACTCAAGCCAGAGGAAAAAGCAGGAATTCCATCGTAAGGTGGCACAGGGATATCAACCCCCTTGTCTTTTTTTTAAAGACAGGCATTGCCTTTGGGGCAAAAGCAGTGCTTTTCTTAATCACATTCCCAGTGTCAGTAGACTCCCCATGGATGTATGGGAATTATATCAGACTTATAACATAGGCTTTTCTCTGGGCTGGAGAGTTTACAGAGTGGTGTAAGAGAAATTTATGTAAAACCGAAACTGGCTGTGGCAGTTCTTCTAAAGAGGGGTGGCATAATTCATATTCATGGGGGGTAGAATTCATTCCACTCCCTTTACTACTACAGAATGGTGTTTGTGAGAGAGTTAAAGCTCAGAACTTCTTCATATTCCTCAGTGCTGGTCAAAGGTGGAACCTGGAGTGGATGGTTCATAGCGGGGCTGACTCCAGCTATGGATCATTGGAGGTCAGAGGAAGGGTGATGGAGAGCTAAGTTGCTGTGAATAATATGGGGGAATTTAGTTCCAAAAGGAAGGGAAGATCTCCCCCCTACCCCACAACATACAAACACAGTATAAGAAGCATTTGGGGGCCGGGC
>NW_012147986.1:3215772-3240604 GCF_000956105.1 Propithecus coquereli
TCATTGGTCATCTGTCTGTCTGCTTTTGTGAAATGTCTGTTCAGATCATTTGCCCTTTTAAAAATTAGATTATTTGTTTTTTGCTATTGAGTTATTTGATTTCTTTATATATTCTGGTTATTAATCCCTTGTCAGAGGGATAGTTTGAAAAGATTTTCTCCCATTCTGTAGGTTGCTTCTTCACTCTGTTGATTGCTTCCTTTGCTGTGCAGAAGCTTTTTAGCTTGATGTAATCCCAATTGTCTATTTTTACTTTTGTTGTCTGTGTTTTTGAGGTCTTACCTGAAAAATCTTTGCCAAGACCAATGTCCCAAAGTATTTTCCCTATGTTTTACTCTAGCAGTTTAATAGTTTCATCCCACATTTAAGTCTTTAATCCATTTTGATTTGATTTTTGTATATGGTGAGAGATAAGGGTTTCATTCTTTTTGCATGTGGATATCCAGTTTTCCCAGCACTTTTTGAAGAGACTGTCCTTTGTCCAATGTATGTTCTTGACACTTTTGTCAAAAATCAGTTGTCTGTAGATATGTGGATTAATTCTGGGGTTCTCTATTCTGTTCCATTTGTTTATGTGTCTATTTTTATGCTAGTACCATGCTGTTTTGATGACTATAGCTTTGCAGTATATTTCCAAGTCATGTAGTGTGATGCCTCCAGCTTTGTTCTTTTTACCAGGATTGCTTTGGCTATTTGGGGTCTTTTGTGGTGCCATAAAAGTTTTAGTATTTTTAAAAAATCTCTGTGAAGAATGTCATTGGTATTTAAATAGGTATTGCATTGAATCTGTAGATCACTTTGGGTAGTATGGATATTTTAACAATATTAATTCTTCCAATCCATGAGCATGTGATATCTTTCCATTTTTCTGTGTCCTCTTCAATTTCTTTCATCAGCGTTTTATAGTTTTCATTGTAGAGGTCTTTCACGTCTTAGGTTAAATTTATTCCGAAGTATTTTGTTATTTTTTTTGTAGCTATTGTAAGTAGGATTACTGTTTTGATTTCTTTTTCACACTGTTCACTGTTGGTGTAGAGAAAACAACTGATTTTTGTATGTTTATTTTGTATCCTGCAACTTTATTGAATTTATGAGTTCTAACAGTGTTTTAGTATAGTCTTTAGGTTTTTCTAAATATAGGATCCTGTCATCTGCAAATACAAATAATTTAACTTCTTCCTTTCTAATTCAGATGCCCTTTGTTTCTTTCTCCTGCCTAATTGCTCTGGCTAGGACTTCTAGTACTTTATTGAATAAAAGTGGTGAAAGTGAGCATCTTTGTCATGTTTGATATCTTGGAGGAAAACTGAGAAGTGCCCATGATGTGGCACCTCTTTCTTACCCTTGTAGGTTTTTAGTTCCCTAATGTTAGATTCCCATATCCATACTCTCCCCAGAGGCTATCTTTTTTGGTAAAGACCACCAAACATCTGATACGGTCCAGATTTTAATTCTTACAACCCATTACATCCATTAATACACTTGAACATGCCTGGTCAAGTGTCCTGGCCACTGGTGTGGTCACAGTCATTGCAGCATCAGTTTTTCTGGTTGGGACAGGTGTCCACTCTAGAACATCCATGTCAGCAGAAGTTGGAGGTCACAGAGAGTATCTGCTGCTCAAATCTTATTCCATCTGCCAGGCTTTGGTGGGGAGTCCACTGAAGTACCACCTGCCTTGGGGGTGCTAAGGGCTAGAGTTAATCCAGGAGTAAACCATTGGCACAGTCCACAAAAGAACCCTTTGTAACTAAAGCCAATTCTCTGCTGTGGCCTCCTTCCTTCCCACCCCATGGATAGGACCATAAAGAGATATCAAAACTGGACCACAAGGCTGGGCATGGTGGCTCATACCTCTAATCCTAGCACTTTGGGAGGCTGAGGCAGGAGGATCTCTTGAGGCCAAGAGTTTGGGACCAGCCTGAACAACAAAATGAGACCCCATCTCTACCAAAAAAAAAAAAACAACAAAAAAAACAAATGTAGCCAGGTATGGTAGCATGCACTTGTAGTTGCAGCCACTTAGGAGACTGAGCTGGGAGAATCACTTGAGCCCAGGAGTTTGAGGTTGCAGTGAGCTATGATCATGCCACTGCACTCTAGCCTGGGTAACAGAGTGTGACCCTGTCTGAAAAAACAACAACAACAAAAAATCCTTGACTCTAGCAATATTAGGTATACTGGTCATCTCCATGCTTTTCTTTCTTTCTGTTTTTTTTTTTTTTTTGAAGATGGGTTCTTGCTATGTTGCCCAGGCTGGCCTTAGATTCCTGGCCCCAAATGATTCTCCCACCTCAGCCTCCCAAGTAGCTGGGACGACAGGCTCGTGCCACTCTACCCAACTCCATCCTTTCCCTGAAGGAGATCACCCTATCATTAAAATATTTAATGGATTTCCACTCCTCAAGACAGACCCCCCCCACACACACATTCACACATGCATGCCATGGTGGGGATACTCGTAGTGTCTGTTGCTTGAAGTAATATAAGTGTTACAAACTGGTATGGAAGGAATAACAAATTTAAATATACTTAATTTTTATTCATTCAACTACATTGACAAATTTGAAACATAGTAGTGTTTATATATGTGGGACATTGATTTGGGCTACAGGGAGTGCAAGGTACAAATGGTAGATCTTTTGCATTAACTCAAGCACCGGTCCTCAGAGCTAGACAACTATCGCCCTTTACTGCTATCGCCCCTCCCAGCTCAGACCCCTTCTCTGTCCCTGAGATCAGACTTAGGAAAGAGTTTGGGGAATGGGCTAAGATAGGCCGAAGGTTAGGCCTCAGGACTCCACCTATGTGCTGCAACTCCTCCAGCTGGAATTACCAGGAGGTGGGAGTGGGGAGAAGGCGGGATATAGGGAGAGGTGGTATGGCTCCTTGTGACTCCAGTTACACCTGGAGCTATGATTTGTCTTTCAACAGAAGATGGGGGAGGGAAGGGGAGGAAGGGAGAGGGAAGAAAAGGAAGAGGATTGAGAAGGAGAAGGAGTGAGGAGGGGAGGGAAGGAGGAAGGGGTTAGTGAGGAGGGAACTATGGGCAGGGCCGTGGGCTGAGCTCAAGCCAGATTGACAGGGTTCTGCCCCCCTGGGGAAGCAAGCAGGAGCAGCCTGGTCCAACCTTGGGGTAATCTGACTCCACTGGCCAGTACCAGCCAGCCCCTGCGCTGCACCCTCAACATCCTATTTCCTTCCAAACCAGACTGACAGGCCCAGGCTCCAAAGACCCATCTCTTTTGTCACAGAAGACTATAACTGAGGAACAACTTACTAGCACTGACTGCCTTGATGGGTTTGCATTTTAAGAGGGGACCCCAGAATATTACTTTTGCTACTACTGTAAGTACTACTAAAACAATTACTTCTTCTCCTCAGTCAATTTTGGTAATTTTTAGTTTTTCCCCCAAAAAGTTTAAAAATCATCAGCATAAAAATTTATATAGCCTTTTTGTATTTCAAATCGCTACTGTATTTTATCTTTCCTTTTTCATCCCAATATCACTTAATGCTTCAGGCTTTTTTTCATGATCAGTCTTGTTAGTCATCTGTTTGTTCTAAGAACCAGCTTTTGTTTTATCATCTCTATTGTTTGTCTTCGATTTCATTAAATTTTACTTTTTAATTATTTAAAACTCATTCTGCAATTGAAAAGTAATACAAAGGGTCACTTTCTCCTACAAACTATTATAAGAAGTCCGACAATCCAAAAGAATAAAGGATTAAAAAAAGAAATCTACATAGTTTCTAAACACCAGACTCTACTATTTAATAGCAGCTACACTAAAGTATCTTGCAGTGGTAGACCTCTAGGCTTGAGGAGGGAAGAGAGGTGACTTGGAGAGGCGTCCATCGCAGAGTGACCAGAGGGAGGAACCGTGGGCTGCAGTCAGGTCATCCTGCTCCCGGGCCTGTCTTTTATTTACTGATACTAGGCAAGGCACAAACTCCTGTTCCCTCTCCTACGAATTATGACTAATAAAAAATGGCCCCACCTGCCTTACCTCATTGGCCGTTGTATCACATCAGATACTGAATGGGAAGAAGATAAGACACCTGACTGCCTACGTGGGACCTCGCCCCCATCTTTCTTCTCCCACAGGTGGCAGCAGGGCGGGATTGTGGACGAACGCAGCCTAGCCTGGCAGGGCTGCTTACCAGGCCCTGCCCTTAAAGGAAAATTATTTTGAAGGGAAAGAGAGAGTCTTATTTTTTTCTTTAGCTCACTGTGCTACTGTCTTATCTCTTCTTCAGCTAAATTTTGTTTTTGGTTTTGTTTTTAGGGTTTTATAATTGTGTATTCTATGGAGAAGCGCATGGCAGGGGTAGGTGTGCTAGAAACTGGGCCTAAAAACCAGGACACAGGATGGATGTTTCACATCAGCAGTTCTCAAGTGTTTTGGTCTGAGGATCTTTTTACACCGTTTCCCCTCTTTTTTTCTTTTTTAAGCTTTATTGAGTTATAATTGATATACAAAAAATACCACACATTTGATGTATACATCTTGATGAATTTGGACATGTGTATATACCCTTGTGATACTATCTCTACAACCAAGGTACTAAACATATCCATTACCTCCAAAAATTTGCTTTTGTTCTTTTATGTGTGTATGTGTGTTTTGTAAGAACACTTGAAATGACATGTATCCTATTAACATTTTAAAGTGCATTATACTGTGTTGTTAACTATAGGTACTATGTTGCACAGAAATCTCTAGAATTTATTCATCTTGCATACAGAAGAATGGATAAAGAAAATGTAGCATATACATACAATGGAATACTATACAGCCTTTACAAAGAAGGAAATCCTACTATCTGCATGGATGAACCTAGAGGACACCATGCCAAGCAAAACAAGCCAGTCATAGATGGAAAAACACCGTGGTGTGTGAGGCATATTCCACATATATAAGAATGGGATGGTGGCCATCAGGGGCTGGGGGCAGAGGGAAATGGTGAATCATTTTTCAGTGGCATAAAGTTTCCATTATGTAATATAATTAAAAAAAATTTTAAATTGCAGGCTCTGTTGCCCAGGCTGGAGTGCGGTGGCACGATCATAGCTCTCTGTAATCTCAAACTTCTGGGCTCAAGTGATCTTCCCACCTCAGCCTCCTGAGTAGCTGGGACTACAGGTGTACACCACCATGCCCAGCTAATTTTTAAAAATTGGTTCTTGTACAGAGCTGTTTTCACTCTGTTGCCCAGGCTGGTCTTGAACTCCTGGCCTTGAGAGATCCTCCTGCCTCAGCCTCACAAAGTGCTGGGATTATAGGCGTGAGCCACCACACCTGGTTTAGTGGTATTAAGTACATGTATAGTGTTGTGTGACCGTCACCACCATCTATTGCTAGAACTCTTTTCATCTTGAAAACTGAAACTCTCTACCTATTAAATGACTCCCCATTCTCCCCTTCCTCGTCCTCTGGTCACCACCACCATATCCTCTATCTCCATGAATCTGATTAGTCTGGGCATCCATGTAAGTGGATTCACACAGCACATCTCCCCTTGTGGCTTACATCACCCAGAACAATGCCTTCAATGTTCACGTTATAGCATGTTTCAAAACTTCCTTCTTTCTCATGACTGAACAACACTCCATTATATGTATACCTCACATTTTGCCCATCCATTCATCCCTTGATAGACATCTGGGTTGCTTGTACCTTGCTTGCTGTTGTGATGATACTGTTACAAACACGAGCTTACAAATATCTCTTTGAGGCTCTGCTTTCAATTTTATTGGGCATATAACCAGAAGTGGATTTGCTAGATCATATGGTAATTCTATTTTTAATTATTTGAAGAACCATCATACTGCTTTCTCCAGAAGCTGCACCATTTTGCATTTCCACTAACACTACACAAGGGGTCCAGTTTCTCCACATCTTTGCCAACATTTGTTAGTTTTCTATTTTTAAAAGATTATTTTAATTGACAAATACAAATTATATATATTTATGACATACAACATGATGTTTTGATATATATGTATACATTGTGGGAACGGTTAAATAAAGCTATTTAACATATGCATTGCCTCATATAGTTATCATTTCTTAATGATGACAACACTTAAAATCTACTCTCTTAGCAATTTTCAAATATATTATCAATGTATTGTTATTAACTGTAGTCACTATGATGTACAATGGATCTCTTGAACTTGTTCCACCTAATAAACTTTATGGCCTTTGACCAACACCAACATCTCCCCAATCCTCCCAATCCCCAGCCTCTGGTAACCACAATTTTATTCGTTATTTCTATGAGTTCAACTATTTTACACTCCATATGTAAGTGAGATCATGTGGTATTTGTCTTTCTGTGCCTGGCTTATTTTACTTGACATAATGTCCTCCATGTTCATCCATGTTGTCACAAATGACAGGATTCTCTTCTTTTTGAAGGATGAATAATATTCAATTACGTGTATATACCACATTTTCTTTATCCATTCATCCATTCATGGACACCTAGGCTGATTCTATATCTTGGCTGCAATGAACATGGGAATGCAGATAGCTCATCAACATACTGATTTCATTTTTTTTGGATATATACCCAGTATGGTATTGCTGGATCATGTGGTAGTTTTATTTTTAATTTTTTGAGGAACCTCCATACTGATTTCCATAATTGCTGTACTAATTTATAATCCCACCAATAGTGTGCAAGAAATCCTTTTTTTCCGCATCCTGACCAATACTTGTTATCTTTCTTCTTTTTGATTATAACCATTATAACATGTGTGAAGTGATATCTCATTGTTGTTTTGAATTACATGTCCCTGGAGATTAGTGCAGTTGAGTGCCTTTTCAGATACCTGTTGTCCATTTGTGTGTCTTCTTTTGAGAAATGTCTATTCAGGTCCTTTGACCATTTTTCAATAGGGTTATTTGTTTTCTTGCTATTGAGTTGTTTGAGTTCCTTATACATTTTGCTTAGTAACTCCTTATCTGATGCATGGTTTGCAAATATATTCTCTCGTTCCATAGGTTGTCTCTTCATTCTGTTGATTGTTTCCTTTGCTGTGCAGAAACTTTTTAGTTTGATACAATCCTATTTGTCAATTTTTGCTTTTGTTGCCTGTGTTTTTGGGTCATATCAAAAAAAATCTTTGCCCAGACCAATGTCATGAAGCTTTTCCCCTATGCTTTCTTCTAGTAATTTTACAGTTTCAGGTCTTAGGTTTGTCTTTAATCCATTTCAAGTTGATTTTTGTAGATGGTGTGAGATGAGGGTCTAATTTCATTCTTCTGCATGTAGATAAACAGTTTTCCCTGCATTATTTATTGAAGAGACTGTCCTTTCCTCAGTGTATGTTCTTGGTACCTTTGTTGAAAATGATTTGGCTTTAAATGTGTGGATTTATTTCTGGGTTCTCTATTCTGTTCCATTGGTCTATATTTGTTTTTATGCCAGTACCATGCTGTTTTGGTGACTATAGCTTTTTAGTATATTTTGAAATCAGGTAGTGTAATGCCTCCAGCTTTGTTCTTTTTGCTCAGGATTGCTTTGGCTATTTGGGGTTTTGTGGTTCCATGATAATTTTAGGGTTGTTTTTCTATTTCTGTGAAGGATGTCATTGGGGATATTTATAGGGATTGCATTGAATCCGTAGATCACTTTGGGTAGTATGGATACTTTAACAATATTAATTCTTCCAGTCCATGGACAAAGGATATCTTTCTAATTATTTGTGCCTTCTTCACTTTCTCTTTTATCAATGTTTTATGATTTTCAGTGTACAGATCTTTGATCTCTTTTGTTAAATTTATTCCTATTTTCTGTAGCTATTATAAATGAAATTGTTTTCTTGATTCCTTTTTTTAAAAAATTGTTTTTATGTATTTATTTTTTAGAGATGAAGTCATGCCATGGTGCCCAAGCTGGTCTTGAACTCCTGTGCTCAAGTGATTCTTCTGTCTCAGCCTCCCGAGTACCTGGATTACAGGCATGCGCCATCATGCCCAGTTGTTTTCTTGATTTTTTAAATAGTTTATTGTATATGTATAAAAACACTACTGATTTTTGTGTGTTGATTTTGTACCCTGAAACTTTACTGATGATTTTTATTTCTTTCTCTTGCCTATTGCTCTGGCTAGGACTTCCAGCACTATGTTGAACAGAAGTGTTGAGAATAAGCATCCTTTTCTTGTTACTGATTTTAGCAAAAAGCTTTCAACTTTTTGCTAAGATCAGTATGATATGTGGTATGGACTTGTTGTATATGACGCTTATTGTGTTGAGATACAGTCCTTCTATATCTAATTTGTTGAGAGTTTTTATCATGAAATGACATTGAATTTTGTTGAATATCTTTTCTGCATCTGTTGAGATGATCATATGGTTTTTGTCTTTTATTCCATTAATGTGGTGTATCACATTTACTGCTTTGTATATGTTGAACCATCCTTGCTTACGAGTGATAAATCCCACCTGATCATAGTGGATGATGCTTTTAATGTGTTGTTGAATTTTTTATTTACTAATATTTTATTGAAGATTTTTGCATCTATATTGATGGAGTCCTATTGGTCTGTAATTTTCTTTTCTGGCAGTGTCTGGCTTTGGTATCAGGATAATGCTGGGCTTATAGAATGAGTTTGAAAGTTCCCCCTCTTCAATTTTCTGGAAGAGTTTGAGAAAGATTGGTATTAATTCTTTTAATGTTTGGTAGAATTCAGCAGTGAAGCCATCAAGTCCTAAGCTTTTCTTTCATGGGAGACTTTTTATTACTAATTCAATGTCCTTACTTATTACTGGTCTCTTTTAATTTTCTATTTCTTCATAATTTAGTCTTGGTTGGTTGCATTTTGTCTAGGAATTTACACATTTCTTGTAGGTTATCCAATTTGCTGGCATATGATTGTTCGTAGTAGTCTCTTATGAGCCTTTGCATTTCTGTGGTATCAGTTGTAATGTCTCCTCTTTCATTTCTGATTTTACTTATTTGAATCCTCTCTTTTTTTCTTAGTTTAGTCTAATCTAAAGGTTTGTTGATTTTATTTATCTTTTCAAAAAACAGCTCTTTTCTATTGTTTTTGTCTCTATTTCATTTATTTCCATTCTGATCTTTATTATTTCCTCCCTTCTACTAACTTTGAGTTTAGTTTGTTCTTTTTCTAGTTCTTTGAGGTGTAAAGTTAGGTTGTGTATTTAGGACTTCTTTTTTTGATATAGGTATTTATTGCTTTGAACTTCCCTCTTAAAACTGCTTCTGCTATATCCCAGCAGATAGTTTGTATGTTCATTTTTGTTTGTGTCAAGATATTTTTATTTATTTATTTTCTTCTTTAATTTTTAAATTATTTATTTATTTACTTATTTTTTTGAGACAGAGTCTTGCTCTGTTGCCCGGCCTAGAGTGCCGTAGTGTCAGCCTAGCTCACAGCAACCTCAAATTCCTGGGCTCAAGTGATCCTTCTGCCCCAGCCTCCCAGAGTGCTAGGATTACAGGCGTGAGCCACCGTGCCCGGCCTGTGTCAAGCTATTTTTAAACTTATTTTTAATTTCTTCTTTGGCCCATTGGTTGTTCAGGAGCATGTTGTTTAATTCCCATGTATTTGTGAATTTACTTTTCTTTCTTTCTTTTTTTTTTTTTTTGAGACAGAATCTAGCTCTGTCACCCAGCTACAGTGCAGTCATCATAGCTCACTGCAACCTCAAACTCCTAGGCTCAAGCAATCCTCCTGCCTCAGCCTCCTGAGTAGCTGAGACTACAGGCATGCACCACAATGGCCGCCTAATTTTTCTGTTTTTAATAGAGACAGGGTCATGTTCTTGCTCAGGCTGGTCTCGAACTCCTGAGCTCAGGCAATCCTCCCTCCTTGGCTTCCCAGAGTGCTAGGATTACAGGTATGAGCCACTGAACCTGGCCCAGAACTTAGTACCAGAAATATGTCATATTAGAAATATAGTAAATATTGGAAACTGAAGATTTAAAATAACAAATTGATTACATGTTAACATACTTTTTATAAAAAAAACTGTATTTTCTAAAACAAAACAATTTAGAAAGAGAGTAATATTGTTTTATAGTTTTGCAAACCTCTTTAATTTCTGGCTTAATAGAAGATAGCTTGATTCTCGTATCTGCTTCTGTGTTCAGTCTGTTGTGTGTGTTGTTTTGATTAAAGTAGATGAAGGAAATCCAGATTCTCATACAGATTTGTAGTGGGAAAAATTAGTATTTTCATATCTTTTTCAGATCACTGATAGTTTTCTTTGGTATGTTACCAAAATTGGACAAATGGCAGTTTTTGAAAAATTAGTTGCAATATGGAATGTGTACCCATATCAATGAGCTTCTCATACTCTGCTGTGTTAAACTCCATTGGTCTGTCTTACATTTTGAATGGGTCTGATTTATTCATGGCTGATTTTGTAATATCACTCATTGGTCATTTTGAAAATAATGACTTATTGAGAAATGTTCACTGCATTCATGTTTGAGAAAATGTCTGCCAGATACCCAAGTCTGAATAATCATAGTTTGTCAGTCATTCTTTCTAATAAAAATGATGTTCTGGCCAGGCGTGGTGGCTCACGCCTGTAATCCTAGCACTCTGGGACACCAAGGAGAGAGGATCCCTTGCGACCTCAGGAGTTGGAGACCAGCCTGAGCAAGAGTAAGACCCCATCTCTACTAAAAATAGAAAAAATTAGCCGGGCGTGGTGGTGCACACAGGTAGACCCAGCTACTCAGGAGGCCGAGGCAGGAGGATCACTTGAGCCCAGGAATTTGAGGTTACCGTGGGCTGTGATGACACCTCTGCACTGTAGCTAGGTGACAGAGCGAGATTCTGTCTCAGAAAAAAAAATATTATGTTCTATGAAAAAAGCAGGCAGCTCAACTTGCAGTGCAAACAATTGTGTCAATGCTGTCAGTACTTTGGTATCCAACAAAAATGCTTTATGCTTGGACTATTAACAAGACATGTTCTCAAGGGACATGTTTTAATAAAATTAATAATTCTTACTCCATCATGGACATTCTTACATGAAGGTGGCCTTTTTGTCAAACTGCAAGTACGTGGGGCTGAAGAATATGACTTCTGGTACAGTTTGATGCTGCTTTGTTGATTTGGGTTAAGACCCCAGAAGTTTCACCAAACACAGTTGCTTTCATATCATCAGTGCAAGTGTCCACAGACTGAATACTATAAAACACTCAGTACTACTAGGAAAATGGTGTTGACCTCATGGACACCCTCCCTCCTCCACCCCCAGAAGACCCAGAAGCCCAGGGATCATAATTTGAGAGCCACTGGCCGATATGACCATGGACACCAATAGCACATGGCCACCAACAGCTCGGTCTGCTTCCCTGGGCCTCAGTTTTCTCCACTAAAGGAAGGCCTGGGCAGGCTCTCCATTTCTCCGCACTGCTGGGCCCTCTTTGCTAGTCTAATGCTCTCGGCCACTTTTTCCTCCCTCTCTCATGCCTCCTTTTCTCTCCGCGGCTCCTCCTCAGCTTACCCCTTGCAGGCTGGCATCCTCCTTACTGTTGTTTCCCCTCCTCCTTCTCCCCCTGCGTGATTGTTTCACCTCCTGGTCTTTAACCATCACCTGCAGGCTGACAGCTCCCAAAACTCTGTCTTCAATCCAGATGTCTGTCCTGGGCTCCAGTTTCATGGTTGCACCTGGGACCTCTCCACCTGTGTGCCCTACAGGCACGTCAGAGTCAGCGTGTCTAAACTGATTCTTCCTCTTCAGCCACACATTGCCTCCTCTTCCGGAATAGCTGGTCTTGGTTCCTCCATCATCCATTCAACAGCTTCAGCCCCAATCCCAGGAACCCTCCTCCCCTTATCTGGCTCCTCACTTCCCTCATCCAATCACCCGGCCCATCAGTCCTGCCTCCTAAATATTCCCCACCTCGCTGCCCTCCAGCTCCAACACCACTGCCTCAGGTCAGGCCCCCAGCACTTCTGACCTAAACTACTGCCAGAGCTTTCTCTCTTGTCCTCCTGCCCCCAGTTTTCAACCTGTACTCTACAGCTCAGGGTGGAAACACAAGAGTTATCTTCTCATACTTTTGTTTTTCATTAAATAAATACATATTAGTACTTATCACGCCAGGCACTGTGCAGGGCGTGGGGCTACAACCTAGAACACAACAGATAGCGTCCCTGGCCTCCAGCACTCACGGCGTATAAAGGAAGAGAAAAGTGTGGGGCACAGGTCACTGAGACGCAGTGCGAGGGGGAAAGATGGGGAAGGTGCTTGGGAACCCTTAAAAGCACTGGCTGAGGGCTAGCAGGGTCCGAGGGGTGGTCAGGGAGCACTTCTTGGAGGTAGCGACTCTCACTCAGACTGCTCACTGGGTGGGAGTTGGCTAAGAGAGGTGGGCGTGTGGTGGTGACAAGCTTTCCTGGAAAATTTGCTCATCTCATTTCCCTGCGAAATGACTCTCTTCTGAGCTTCATCACTGCCTGCAGGGTCAAGTCCAAGTTCCTTACGTGGAACACAACCTTTATGGCCGCACCTTCCACCACTGCCCGGTACTCACTGCAATCAGCCCCTGCCGCTTTCAGTTCCCAGACCCTGCTCTCTCCGCTCCAGGCCTTCGCACACGTGGGTCTGTGTCCTCCACCCTTCCCAGGCAGCCCTGCCTTGCCTGGCTATCCAACTCTGAATCCCCCACGTCAGCTGGTCCACGGGACCTTCCCGGCCCCTCCCGTGTAGACTTTGCGGCTCCTCTTCCATGCTCCCCACCTGTACATACACCTCTCACCTCTCTGTCCTTCTCGTTAGCGCTTGTCCGCCTGTGTGTCTGTCCTGCTCCTTCCTGCCAGGGCAAGATCCCAGCTCCTATCTGGGGCCCACACGCTCGCCCCATGAGCATTTTGGGCATCCCCAGGATGTGTGACTCACGTGCTAGTGGACAAAGTTAGACAGTGACCCTTACCCCTCCCCCATGTCTTCCCCTCGTCCAGCTCTGCAACCTCCTTTTGCCCCTACCACACCCCAGGGAGCTATCAGTTCTGCTGGACATTGCCACACCCATCGGGCACGCCACACCTGCCACGAGTCACCGATGCTCCTGGCAGCCTCACTGCAGGAACAGTGCTGTGGGGTTGCTGGTCCCCATTGCCTTATAAAGCCATGGGGCTCAGCCCCAGATACATCTAAGTCACAAATACCAGTCCAGCTTGGAATCAGTTCCTCCTTTCCACTGAGCAAAGCTTTGTCTCTGGGCCAGCTCATCGTGCCTGTTTCCTTCTCTTAGAGAGAGATCTTTCTCAGCGGGCCTCTCAACCCCTCATGCAAATAGGCTTCCCAAGGTCTGCCCACCAGCTGTCTAGATGGGTGTGGCCTGTGTCGCACACCCCCACCAGCCTGGAGGCGAAACGTGTGGGTATTTATTGATTTACAATAAAACTTTGTATAAGCAATGCTGAATACAGCTTCATCATTAAAAAATAGAATAAATAGAAAAAATAGAATAAATAGTTTAGAAATAAATAGAATAAAAAGTTAATGTTCCCCTTCCACCCCTACCTCCATCCTACCTTACAGATAGGCACTGTTAATTATTTGGTGGAAATGTTCAGACCTTTTGCTTTGCACTTACACATACGTGTGGCTGCGATATTATTTGGGAAATTAATCTTTTTTCTCCCCTGAATGTTCCCTTTTCCTGCCCTCACATTTATGGAATTATTAGCTCCAGAGCGGCTCCCTAAGTTAGAAAATTGTATCAACCCTCAAGCATCTCTGGCTCCTGTGTGCCGAAAGCTTAAGCATTTAGGGCAACGTCAGGATGCGCTGAGTAGCTCATCAAAGCATTCTCTTGCACAGATTAAATGGCTTGACAGGAAACAAGGTGGAAGAAGGATTTCCTCTGGAGTGGAAAGACCCCCAACCCTTCTCAGCCCTTCCCTCCCCAGTCTGGCTGGGGGCAGGAGACACAGAGGAGAGAGGTCTGTAGCCTCCTGAGTCCCATCCCGCCTTCTGACACTTTCCCCGGGCACGCAGAAGCAAGATCCCAGAGAAGGGCCTCATGGTGGGCTAGGCATGAGGACACAGGCAGCCTGGTCCAAGGTTCCTGGCTGCCCATGAGAGCACAAGACAGTAGACGCTGCCAGACTTGGCCTCAGCTGACTTCACAGGCACCTCTTCTAGCCCATGCCTGGCACTTCCCAGTGTTCTGGAAAATTCAGACATACCTGAAATTAAGTTTCCTATTGTCAGTATGGAAGCTTACCGTAAACACTGAGTTGAGTTATAGACTAAAATTTAATTTCTTGCATACCTGAGTTTGTGAATTGAGATTCATTTCTATGGTTTATACTATTTATATTTTGCCATTTAAAAATTAACAATATGTCTTGAAAATTTTTCCATATCAGTAGAAATGAATAAATAGGAATGAGGTACATTTATCTCAGTCTTTTCAAAAAGCTGAATATTACTTTTTTTAAAAATACATGCTCATGGTAAGAGAGCTAAACAGTACCGAAGGAGACAGCAGTTCCCCAGTCCTCAATTACTGCTCCCTAGACATAACTATTGTTAACAGCTTCTTGAGGATTCTTCTAGAAATTTTCTAAGCAGGTAAAGTCATATATCTATTTCTACATAGCTCTTTTTATATACAAATAAGCTCAAACTATATACCTTTCTGCTTATGTATTTTCTATTATAATAAAGATCTTTCTAGTATAATTTTTCTATTATATATTATATACTATAAATAATAGTTATTATTTATTACTTATTGTTAAATAAGTTCTACTTATCTAAGTAGATAGAGTTCTACTTCATTTCTTTCAATGGCTACCTATTATTTTACAAAATGGATGTACCACATGTATTCAACCAATTGATTGGCATTTAAGTTTCCAGATTTTTAGCTATTACCAATTAAGGACACAATGAACATAAGAAAAGCTTACATTTATTGACCACAGACATTGTTGTTGGTATATGGTAAGTCACATGACCCTTGTAATAGCCCAACAAGTTAGCTCCTTTTATGGACCCTACTTCATGAGGAAGGAATTAAGTCACAGAGAGGTCAATAACTTTCCCAAGGTCTCATGTCTGGTAGGTGGCAGATCTGGGACTTGAACCCAGGTCCCAAGCCTGCACTCTAGATTGCTACACCACAGCTCCCCAGCAGAACCTGAGCACTTGCGCTGGTATATCCATAAATGCACTGTAGCAGTGCACCTGCTGGGTCAAGATATGTGCATTTTGCACCTTAACAGTGCTAAATGGTCAGGATGTTATTTTATGTAGAGAGCAATGTGCTTCTTTTCATAACCAAGTGCAGAGCCCACTTGTTTCCCGGGCATCTGCTGATACCCTGGTCCCCTGTTACACAAGGGGGTTCTCTCTGCTGTGCCAGGGCTTCGGCTCTGAATCCTGTCTGGCCTTCTCTGGGCTGGACTGGGCTCCAAGGAGTCTTGGTAACCCCCTCATGGCCCTCCAGCTACGGCCAAGGCCACAGGCTGCTGGAGAAGTCTGTCCCGCTCCTCTGCTCTTTATAGCCTCTCGGTCTCCCAAAGGTGAGGTTACTTCCCAACTAGAGGCCGCGTAGGCCCCATTTTCCTTCTCCATCTGCAAGAGGAGAGAATATCAGCCACCTAGACAAACAGAATGGGCCGCTTCTTGCCTCCCCACCTGCAGCTCCCACATCTAACCACAAGGGAACCCATGGCGGGACCTCCAGACCTTGATCTGCGCTAGACCTGCACGAGGTGGGAGGTCAGATCGTGTGGCCTGGCTTCTCCATGGCTGTGGCCTTTATAGGACTGTATCAGTGGTTCTCAAACAGGGACAGTTTTGCCCCCAACCAGCAGGGGACGTTTGGCAATGTCTGGAGATATTTTTAGTTGTTACAACTTGGGATGTGTGTGTGTGTGTGTGTGTGTGTGTGTGTGTGTGTGTGTGTACATGTGGGGAGAAAGAGGCCAGGAATGCTGCTAAACATCCTATAATGCACAGGACAGCCCTGACAACAAAGAATTATCCAACCTAAAGTGTCAACAGTGCTGACATTGAGAACCCTGGGCTATAGCAGGGCTGACAGTACCCAGCACTTGAATGTTACCCATGGCTCCTGAATCTCTGTTTAACAGGAGCTGAGGGGTGGGTGGTATCTGGTTTGAAGGGAAGTGGCTTAAAGCTGTATTTATGAAAAGCTTTTTATCGGGTGGCTGAAGTGGGAGGATTTCTTGAGGCCAGGAGTTCAAGGCTGCAGTGTTCTATGATCGCATCTGTGAATAACCACTTTACTCCAGCCTGGGCAACATAGTGAGACCCCTGTCTGTTAAAAAAAAAAAGCTTTTTATAAACAATGAGTGCATACCAATGTCCCCCTCAAAGAATGGTAGAATGGCTGGTGAAGTTTGGGGGTGAGCAGTGGGACAGATAGGCATTCTCTACATACAATTGCAGACTATTGAGAAATTAAGGATGTTGAAAACACTATAAAATTTACTAAATATGGCCCTGCTATTCTCAAAAAAAAATAACTGGAATTAAATGCTTTATCATTAAGCCAGCTAGAAAGAAATTTCACTCAGCAGGCTAGAAACTCAAGAAGCAAGACAAAGAACAAGAAAACACACTGACAAAAAGGAACTGGAACAAATTAATTAGAAAAAAAAAGCAGAAATTAATGAATTAGAAAACAGAGAATCTGTAACTTTAATAAATAAATTTAAGACAAATAAAATAGACAATTTCACATGCTTCTCAAGAAGGAAACAAACAAAATTAAGTAAAAGTGGATGTAGGAGTGGAACAAAAACATTGATAAAAGAAACCGCAGTGGAACCTCTCTGTGTGCCAGTGACATAGGCTTGGGGGAGCATGGTGGACTCTAGAACGTCCTCATGCATTTATTTAATGACTATTTACTGAGCACATGCCGTGTGCCAGGCACTGTTCTAAACACTGGGGGTACAGCATTGAACAAAATAGACAAAAAGTGGTGCCCTCAGACAGTGCCATTTTGCCTGAGCCCTGGGGAGCCATGTGGTGACAGCAGGTGGGAATCAGTAATACCAGTTCAGCTAAGACCTCAGGCTGGCCCAAATGCCTGGATCCCAAAACGTTTGTTGATTGAACAAGAAAATGCTGAGGCTTAGGTGAGGTGGTAGAGCAGGAGATGAGAGCAAGTTTAACTTAATTCCAGAAAGTCTGGATCCAGAGGGCAGATTCTACCATATAAGAAAATTAATATTTCTTAATGACCCCGGAGCCTGTCTTGCCAAGGATTGATGTGGCCGAAGTGGTGTCCTGCTCTGAGAGCGACTGACCGGCTCTCAGATACCCCACCTATTAAAAGTAAGGACCGCACGTGGAGTTGCTTCCTCCTCCCTTCTGCTTCTCTATCCCAGATTCCCAGCACGTAAGGAAAGAAATCTTTGCTCCAAGAATTGGAGCCATGCCAGCCCCTCTTAGAAGACTCTGCAGCAGCCTGGCTCTCCCAAAGGCCAGCATGGAATCACCCCGAAATACTCTGTGTTAGACCATTTTGTGCTGCTGCAACAGAATACCATAGACTGCGGAATTTATAATGAACAGAAACTGACTTTCACGGTTATGATGCTGGGAAGTCCAAGATCAAGGGGCCGACATCTGGTGAGGCCCTCTTGCTGCTTCATCCCATGGCGAAAGTGGAAAGGCAAAGAACGGGCCAGAGAGAGAGAGAAAAGGGGGCCGACCTCGTCCTGTTATGAGAAGCCCACTCCCGCGGTAACAGCATTAATCCCTTCACTCTGCCCTGCGGCCCAATCCCCTCTTGTTAGGCCCTCCTCCCAGCACTGTTTCATTGGGAGTTAAGTTTCCAACACACGCTTTTTGGGGGACACATTCAAACCACAGCACACCCTGTCTTAGGCCCTCTCAACACCCAGGGCCCTTGGTGGGCTGCCCTGGGTGTTCCGTGGAAGAGTTTCCACAGAAGTGTTCTGTGGTCAGCAGCTATCTCCCAACTCAGCTGTGGCCACTTCTTTGGGTTCCGAAGCACCTGGGAAGGGAGCCTGCCCTTGTGCCTGGCTGTGGGGGACCTGACTTCACAGACAGGAGCGAGAGAGCGCTCAGGGGACGCACAAGAAGACATTTTTGAAAGGCCTCTTCTACTTTTGTTAACAATGGCAAACACTTATGTCCTGTTCACCCTGTGCTTGGCACTGTTCTAAGTGTGTGACATCCAGTGACTCATTTCATCCTCCCAACCGCTCGCGGGGCCAGGTTCCACTATTCTCCTCCCATCCAAGAGGTGAGGAAGCTGCGGCCGGAGCTGCGAAGTACCTTGTCTAAGGTCCCCGTGGTGGAAGTCTGGGCTTGACCTCCATAAAGCCACTCACATGTGTTCATGGCAAATGCTACGGGACTTCTCTTCTCTCTCCACTCCTTCTAGAACCTTGAGAACATCAGGGCATGTTCACATTTATACAAGGAGAAAAGGAAACAGTTGTCTCTCGTCTTCTCTCCCTGATCCTGACTCCTTCACCATTCCGATGGCTTTTGTATTTTTTCTTTTCTACAGAGGGTTTAGCTGAAGTGAGTACTGATTGCAGAGATAGACTTGAGAGCAAACTTTATCACTCAGGAGGACAACGAGGACCTGGTGAGCTGGCTTGGGACACCAGGGACATAGGGCTGTTCTGACTAGGCCCTTGGTTTGGAATAAGGGGGTGCTTCCCCAGAAGAGGCCTCCAACAGCCAAGATGTGACGTAGATGGGGTAAGGGTTGCAAAGGAATGAGAAGCACTCTGTTGGGTCCAAGCCAACTTTGCACTAGAGGCAAAGAGGAAACACTTATTGGTTCATTAATTATAGGATGCCAGAGGATTGGCTTTGCCTCTGGGTGTGGGGGCAGTAACCTAAGCTTTAAACAAACACCCCATCACTCAACAATAATTAGCAGCAACAATAGGCTTCTTCATAGAACTAGATTGACAGGTGGCCCACAACACACAGCCTCCAGCCTGGCCTAGAACTGGGCTTGCGTGCCACACCTGTGGGGCCAACCAGCCCATGCCCAGCCATCCCGCAGGGGCACGGGCACAGAAGTGACGCATTCTCCCTTGGGCTCTTTGCTGAGAACTTGCTACGTAGTAGGCACCGAAAGGAACACAAAGGAAATGTGAGACACGAACTTTACCGACAGTCTAGTGAATTGAGGAGACAAGATTAAGCTAGAAAAGTTAAACAGCAGCACAAGAAAGATCACATATAATATAAAGTGTGTGAGTCTTCAGAGCCGAATGGGGGCTCTGGACAGGGACTCCCCACCAGGTGGATGGGAAACCAGGGATGTGGTGGGGTCTGCATTACCTGCGGGGTTTCTCCCAGGACACGCTGCCATGTTTCTCATAAAAGAAGTAGGAAACACAAAGAAGAAAAGGAAAAAAGTCTTGCTAACAACACTTGCTAGAGATATGTATTATTACTGTTTTGATTGTATGCTTTGAGATTTTTTTCCGTGCATATATATGTGTATATACACACATATATATTTCATTACATAAATGGGTTTGTACTGTACATATTGTTCTGTGACTTGCTTTTCATATTTAGCAATAAGTGATGAGCTTTTTCCTTGTCAATAATTAAACTGCTTATTGATTTATTGTATTTCACTGTGTATTTACCATAATTTAATGAATCCCTTATTATTGTTGCTTTAGGTTATTAACAGTTGTAGCCATTATATACGATGTTGACTCTGTGCGTATCCTTAGGTTATAGTCTTTAAGTAGAATTGCTAGATCGAAGAATATGCATGCTTCCAAGGATTTTGGTGCATATTACCAAATTGCCTTCTAGAAAGTATACATCAACTTAGACTCTCACCACCAGTCCTGGGAGAGTCTCTTTCACTGTATCCTTCCCAATACTAGGTATTATTAATAACATTTAAAACATTTTGCAAATTTGATAAGCAAAAAAACAAAAAGGACTTCATTGTTGTTTTGATTTGCTTTCCTTTTTCTTTTTTCTTTTTATTGGTTTTATTACTGGGACTCTTTTACAGGCCAGTTAGTCATTGGTAATTCTTTTTTTGACAAATTATCTGATTGTGTGCTTTATCTGGTTTTCTGTGTGGGGTATTTTTTTTAAAAATTTACTTAGTGTGGTATATCTCTTTTGTTTTATTAATTTATAAGAGTACTTGGTATGTATTCAGGCTATTAACTCTTTGTCTTTCATATATTACAAATATGTTATCCTAGATTGTCATCTGCCATGTCTTTGTTCATTTTCAAAGCATTCATAAATCTAAACTGTCCATGTAATCAAGGTAGTCTAAATGGGCTTTCCAGACCACTGGGCTGGAGGTGGCCATGACCGGAAGCAGGGAGGTCAGTGCAGCCCCTGCCGGAGTGCAGGTGTGGCAGGAGCAGGCCACAGTTAGGGCAGGGCTGGAGAGGGTGCGAGCTGAGTGGAGAGGTGGCAAAGCTGTGGTGGCCTTGGGTGGGGGAGGGGGAAGGGGAAGAGCCCAGGTGACTCACAGGGTGCTGACCTGGGCGAGAGCGTGAGCAGGTGGAGGATGAGCCAGGGTAGGGACTACAGGAAGAGGAGCGGTGTGGGCGGGGGCAGAGGTTGTGACAATTCCCTTTGGGATTGTTGTGTACAGGCTTCTGGTAGGATAACTTGCTGCTCTTCGGATCTCTAGGTTGAGCTGGTTTCTGTCTTTGTGTCAGGCTCAGAAAGGGTTTTTCTGCTACAGAATTATATATTCACACAAACCATCTGTTAATACTTTAGTGGGGTTTTTTACATTTAAATCTTAATCAAGCCAAGCACAGTGGCACAGGCCCGTAGTCCCAGCTCCTCAGGAAGCAGAGGGGGGAGGATTGCTTGAGCCCAGGAGTTCTAGGCTACAGTGCACCACGATCACATCTGTGAAAAGCTAGTGCACTCCAGCCTGGCAACATCGTAAGACCCCGTCGCTCAAACAGACAGAAACAAAAATAAGTCTTACTCTAGATCAAATATGTGATATTTTGGCAAATTGTGAGAGTTAAAGGGTTATCTTCTTTTTCCTGAAGCCACCAAAGATTAAAATATATTCCTTGCCCTTCCGATATTCAATTCACTTGAATCTTACATTTCCACATCTCCCTGGGTCTGCCCTGGGACTCTGTGGTCCGTTCCATTGAGTTGTCTGTTCCTGCACCAGCATCATCTGTGCTGATCACACTGTCTTTAAATATATTTCAATAGGTGCTAGAATAAAGTGTACTTCACACTGTTTTCTCAGAATTTCTTTGTCCTTTTAGGATGGACTTCAAAGTCATTTTGCCAAGCACTGCTCCCTTGAACCGCAGGGTAGGAGCTGGGATCATGGGTGACCCCAGCCAGGCTTTTTGTGCCCGTGAGCACCAAATGCACCAGGAGCTGGATTTGGTGGGGCTGGACTGTCTTCCTGGTGCAGAAATCACCCAGCTTCCTTAGGGAGAAGCCCCTCACTGTCATGGATCTCCACTTGGGGCAACGTCCAGCCCCTGGCCCAGTGACAGTCCTGTGGACACTCAGAGCCCCTGTGTCGCTGCCGCTGCTGCTACAGCACCTGGCCTGTGCTCCTGACCGTGGCTGAGCCCACGGTATTGGGGTCCTCCCATCAGTGGTGTATGGACCTGCCTGCAGCCAGTGCCCTCTCCAAGCCTGGTCTTTTCTGAGCATGTCCTGGGGCTAGTGCTGGGGGTCTTTTCTTAATCCGTTCTTATCTGGGTTATTGCCAGAAAGAATTCTTCACAGTTGCTGGCATTTTGACGGCTTTTTCCTAGTTTCTTTGGTGAACGCGTGTTTTTCTCTATTTCACATTTGCTAGGTTCTTTCTTTTCTTTTTTTTTTTAAGGTAACTTTTTCAGGATCTTTTTTTATTGAGGAATAACAAACCTAAAGTCACAAATCCTAGGTATACATCTCAGTGAATTTTTACAACGGTATTGGCTATGTCACCACTACCCCAATCAAGATATACTATTTCTTTTAGAGTTACGAAGCTATTGGTGGGAGGTGGGGTGGAGAGGGAAATTGTTGTTCCCACATGGCCAGTTTTTTTCTAGAACTATCACTCAGTGGTGTGAGGAGAGGGAGCCTCATGTCCAGTGTGTCTTTGTAAAAGGGTGTGGAGAGCACAGTGGGCGGGGGTGGTGGGTCAGGTTCTGGTCTTTCTCCTTGTGAGCTGTGGGAGTTTCTGCACCTCAGTTTCAACAACTGTAAAATGGGAGTAGATGGTAGCTCCTTCCTCACAGGCGGCCACGAAGATTACATGAGGCAGCGCGTGTAAGTGCGCAAAAAATGTTAATTGTTGTTTTTGTTGTTGTTAATGAGGAGGAGGAGGAGGAGGAGGAGGAGGAGGAGGAGATTTGGTTCTTGACTAAGAGTAGTATCAGAATTGCCTGGGGCCCTTTCGCAAAATGCACGTGCTCAGCCTGGCCAGCTCTACTGAGTCAGGATCTGGACTTTAAACGCCTCCCCAGGTCATCCTGTGGCTCCTCCGTGGGTAAGACCCTCTGGGGCTGGAGGTGGCAATGACTGAAGCAGGGAGGCCAGCATGGCCCTGGACCAGGCGGCGGCTAGGGCAAGGCTGGAGAGCTGTGAGCTGGGCGCACTCAGGCAGAGTGGAGAGGTGGCCAAGCTGTGGTGGCCTTGGGTGGAGGAGGGAGAAGGGGAGGAGCCCGGGGTGACTCACAGGGTGCTGACCTGGGCGAGGGCGTGAGCAGGTGAGACTGTGACAATTCCCTCTGGGCTCCTGGTGGGAGAGCAAGTCAGTATCTGGACCTCTAGGCTGGGTCGCTGGTGTGGTTCTGGGGGCATTGGTGGGGAGGAGATGGATCAAGCCACGAGCCTGGTCGGAGCACAGCGGTGGAGGGCAGAGGAGGGCCAGGTTCACAAGCAGGCGCCTCTGCAAAGGCTGCCCTCGCTAGAAACAGGGAAGGGCGTCTCACGTAGTAGCCCCCGCTGAGGACTGTTGCTAAATAAACTCCGGCTCCTTGTCTGAGGATGAATTATGACTCTGGGTCATTGCCTTTCTTCACAGGTCACAAAGTTATCCCCGTGAGGGACAATGTCTGATCTTCCGACATCCCCTCACCCTCCGCGCTCCGTGCCGCCACACAGACTCAGCCCCTGGCGGGGGCTTTCTTCAGACCGTGAGACCAGTGCCCTTTGGTGAGAACTTAAGTCCTTCCGGTGCTTCTCTCAGAAGCGTTTGCATGTAGAATTGCAGGTGTAATAGAAACAAGGAAAGACGTTGTGTTTCTGGGGGAAGGCCATCCTGGAATGAATTATTCATTTGCCCATCCTAGAACATCGCTGTCTAGTAGAACTTTCTATGATGACAGGAGTGTCCTGCACTCTCCAATACAGTGGCCACTGGCCACATGTGGCCATTGAGCATTTGAAATGTGGCTAATATGACTGAGGAGCTGAATTTTTCATTTTAATGAATTAAAATTGAAATTGAAATTGAAAAAAGGAAAGCAGGCAGCATGAGGTTACATTCACTTGGTCAGTGACAGAGAGGGACGCTAGGCCTGCCGCCTCACCTGACTGCCTCGCTACCAAATGCCCCCCAAAGGGATTTCGGAAATGGGTCTTTGAAATCAAATTTTTCTCCCCCCCCACCAGGCTCAGCCCTGGTCTTGCTGGCCCAAGAAGGCGGTGTCCTGTCTGTCACAGGCCTCTCCCAGCCTTCCTTCCCCCTTCTCCTCCCACCTTGGGAGCACTGACTGTTGACTGTGCCCTTCCTTCTGCCCTGCACCCCTTCCCTGCCCCTCCTCCTGCCGCATCCAGCCCTGCCTCCTCCAAGAAGGCTTCCCAGACTCCTCTGTCCCTTCTATAAGAGGCCAGTTTTAGGGCCCTGAACAAATTCTGTTTGGCTTCCCAGTTGGGAGTGGGGTGGCAGGGGTGGATGTCTGGAAGATGTAGCTGCAGGACAGATGTGCCTTAGATAACTGTATTTCAGATTCCTCTGACCACCACTTACACTGCACAAGAGATCTTATGCCCTGACCACGACACACACCTAAGTACAGACACACTACACCCAAGCAAAAATTTTGTCAAAATTGTATTTACCCTCACGACATGTGAGGCACTTGGATATTTTCTGTTCTGTTCTATTTATTTTTTAAAGAAAAATGCTGATTGTGACTCTCCGTGCATGGAGTCGTTCCATAAAATGGCCATGGTCACAGACGCTGTCTAAGAGAAAGGTCCCAGCTCACTGTCAGGGGCACGGGCTGCACGTCTCATCCCTGTGGATGAGGCTCCTCATGGAGCCAGATGGCACCTCCGGGTCTGGGGGCCTCAGCAGCGCCACTTCCCTGGCAGGGCTACAGATAACAAGGAGAAGCAGAGCAAGACACGGGCTCCCGCCTGGCAGTGTTACCACAATAGAAACATCTTACCAGCCAGGGGACAAAACTAGACATATTTAAGGAGCATTCCAGGCGCAAGTGAGTCTTGAACCCCATCTCCCTTCGGATTTTAGCCCTGATCTAAAAGTTATTAGAAACAAGACCCTCAGAAATAGCTGAATCAGGCTGTCACGGTGGCTCACGTCTATAATCCCAGTGCTTTGGGAGGCTGAGGCAGGAGGATCCCTTGAGGCCAGGAGTTTGAGACCAGCCTGGGTAACATAGTCAGACCTTGTATCTATGAAAAACTTAAAAATTAGCCGGGCGTGGTGGCTTGTGCCTGTAGTCCCAGCTACTCAGGAGGCTGAGGCAGGAGGATCTCTTGAGCCCAGGAGTTCGAGGTTGCAGTGAGCCATGATCATGCCACTGCACTCCAGCCTGGGCTATAGAGCAAGACTCTGTCTTTAAAAAAAAAA
>NW_012147986.1:3241234-3261648 GCF_000956105.1 Propithecus coquereli
GCTCAGGGCCGAGCCCTTTCCGCCCAGCCTGGTCGGCCACACAGCTGAAAATGCCTCCACGGTGGTTGGACTCCTTTGTTCGGCAGTGCGAATTTGTGAATAAGTCCGTTCCAATCCGAAAGCTTGCTGACACCTGAGATGGGTGTGGAGAGAGGACTCTGAGCTGGACACTCTCTGGGGACGGCAGGCCTGGGTGGGGTGGCCTAAATGACCAGAGGGCAGGACAGAGCCACTTAGTATTTGGGCTAGGGGGGCAGTTTAGGGAGCAGTGAGGGGGGATGTGGGCTTGAAAACAAATTCTACCCTCTTCTCGGCTTTGCCCAAGCGAGGGCAGCCCACTCACCAAGACAGGCCCAGTCCCTGTTTCTCTCGGAGCCTGTCTCCTCCTGGCTCCCTGGCCTCTTGGTCCCCAGATCTGCTTATGGGAGTCACCTGGGTGACTGCAGGGACACTCCAATCAGTGAGGGGATCTCAAAGAAAAGCCAGGTGTTTCTGAGAGACGAGGCTTTCCTACCACAACATCTGAGAACACGCGTCCAGGAGAAGGCAGTGGGGGCTAGGATCTGTCACACCACCAGGAGCTTTCTGTCTTAACAATAGGTTACTATATATTGTGCGTGTGTCATACATTACACATCCCATTATTGATGTTTGTAGATGCTGTTTGATTACAAAATGATGAAACCACTTCTCTTGATGGGGAAGACTAACAATAAATAACAATAATAACCTAAAATAACACTATCAAAGGTCTTTGAAAAGAGTTCAGAGGGTTTACAAAGTTTTATTCTGTGACATGTCCCCAAGGCCAGAAATGGGGCAGGGCTTGACCAAAGTGGTGATCTCAAGAAGCTGCCTCAGGGAATTCTTATTTCTGTGGAAACCTAACAATGTGAGGGGGAGAGGAAGACCTCCCAAGCTTGGGCATTCTGGGCCAGGCGTGGTGGCTCACGTCTGTAATCCTAGCACTCTGGGAGGCCAAGGCGGGAGGATCACTTGAGGTCAGGAGCTTAAGACCAGCCTGAGCAAGAGTGAGACTCCAAAAAATTAGTCAGGCATGCTGGCGCATGCCTGTAGTCCCAGCTACTCGGGAGGCTGAGGCAGGAGGATCGTGTGAACCCAGGAGTTTGAGGTTCCTGTGAGCTAGGCTGACGTCATGGCACTCTAGCTTGGGCAACAGAGCGAGACTGTCTCAAAAAACAAAAAAACAAGCTTGGGCATTCTAACTCATGCAAGTTGGATTCTGATGATGAAATCACAGTCGATTTTAACAGGGAGAAAGGGGTGTGGCAGCAGCCAAAGAGGCTGGATGCGCGTAGGTTTTCGATGAGCCCACTGATTTTTTACATTACGTGGTACCTGGGTTTGATGCACCCATGGGTATGTCAGAATGTCCAGAAGGACCAAACTCTGGGACTAATAGTGGTTGTAAAGGAATCCTGGTCAACACCAAGGTGGTTTGCTTCCTTATGGGGTCTATTTGGAGCAAGAGGGTGAATAAGCCAGCGACTCTGCTCTGCCAGGGGACGACATGCAATGTTAATGTCACAGAGAAAGAAGAAGTGCCCAATTTCCAACTCTACCTCCCTTGAGGATAGTCCTCAAACTGGGGGGGAAATGGAACACAGATCATTAGTAGCGAAACAAGGCCCCCGAAGTAGAGGAGATGTTAGTGGAGATCCCTTAACCCCTTCCCAGAATGAGACCCACCTGTCACATTCCCCACAGGTGGTCATCTGGGTTGGCCAGAGCCTCCGAATCAGCACTTACGGGGAGAGGTGGTCTAACCAGAGACAAACCCATTTATTAGTTCTAGATTTAAGCACAGAGGAGAGAACTGGAAAACTGTCCTGCTCAGCAATGTATTTATTTGTTCAGTAAAGACCCTGAAGGGAGGCTTCTCCGGGCTGCAGGTCACACAGCCCTGGGAGGGACAGTAAATGGCTTTGGGGTGACAAAGTCAAGACTCAAAATAGTCTTGTCGGAATGGGAAAAAAAGAGGAAATTTTACAAGAGAAAATGTAACATTTTATGTTTGGGTTCGCTAAAGTGAGTCACCCAAGTACATAGTGGGGGAGGCCGAGGGGCCCAAGGGGGCCGGTTTTCCACTGGCTCCATGTGGACCAGAAGCTTGAGGCCCAGGAGAGCTGGCCACACAGGGAAGTGGGGGAGGGGACCTAGAACAAGGAGAGGCCGTGGCCCTTCCCCATTCCCTGCTCCTCAGGCCACGGGCGTGGCCTGTGTGGGGGGCAGGCTCCAGGACGCTGACCAAATAGGAACCATCCAGGCAGGTTACCAGGAGGGAGAAGGTCTGGGGACAGAGGGTGGCAGAAGGCTGTCAGCCTGGAGAAGGGAGGTGAGCTCAGAGAACCGAAGAGCCACCCGAGGGGAAGGGAGGGCACACTTCTTTATGTGTAGCAGCCACATCGGAGGGAAGCAGGCTTGGGTTCCATCCAAAAAAGACACCCTGTGTAATGGTGAGTCCCTCATCAGTGGAAGGTTTGCACAGTCTTGGGGTGGCCTTCCTGCCAGGGACACCTCAGAAGGGATTTAAGGGCCTGTGTAGGAAGGTGGCCCAAGGATTTCTGAAGTCCCTTCTCAAGATGTTGATGGACGCCATGGATGAGGAGTCAGCAGGAGAGGTAAGCTCCTTTGTCCAAGCAGTTTGGAGTAGTGGTTAAAAGGGCAAACTGAGACACTGGGGTTCAAGTCCCGCTTCTGTCACTCTGTGTGACCTTTAGCATGATCCTTAAACTCTCTGCGCCCCAGTCCCTTCATGAAAAATGAGGATCTTGGCAACAGTACACACCTGCTAGGATTTTTGTGAGGTTTAAAAGAGTTAAATCAAGACACATAGACCTGTGCCACACCCATGGTAAAGCCTCGTGCTAGATAGCTACTGTGATTGTCATCGTCACCATCATCACACCGATTCCCCGCAGTTACTGAACGCTCTCTATGTGCTGAGAAAGTAGAGATGAGCAGGTTGCGTCCCTGCCTTCAAGAAGTCGCAGCCCAGTGTGGAAGGCTCCGAACTGTCACGTGTGGAGATGGGGGTGGGGCAGCAGTGCAGGGCGTGGTCACATCACATGGGTAGGGCCGGGGATGGCTCCTGGGGTTGGCGGGCCGGGCCTCGGAAACCAGCTTCTGAAACCATGACGTGGTTCAAAAGCATTTTCAGTGTCTTGTCCCAAGCTCTCCAAGCTGTTTGCTCTGGAGGTGGCTGTACGCAGGGTGCCCCCTCCGCACCCCAAGCACTGGGACTGGCCGGGCTGGCTGGGCAGGTCTGAGGGCTCAGAGCTCCTCCCCAGGCCTCCTGGGCACAGCTGGGGCCCACGGCCCCCCATCCGTGAGCCGTAGGGCCTGAGCGCTAAAGCTCCCTGGGTGCACGGCCTCTGTGCCAAGGACGGTGCTGTGCTGTGCTGTGGCGACACGTCCTATCCTGGGAGATGGGTGGTGTTGGGGTCATCCCTGCGTTACAGCTAAAAAACAGACTAGGACATTAAGTATCTTATAAAAGGCAGAGCCAGGTCTTACAGCCAAGGTTTCCAGTGCCCAAATCGGGTGCCACTTCCATACCCCACCCTGGGCAAGACCAGAGGTGACTCAGCCGAGAACCCTACACTCTGGGAGGAGATGGAACCGAAAATCTGATAACCCACCCCCAGCCCAAAGGAAGGGCAGAAGGGCTGTGAGATCGCGGCCCTCGGTGCCCGTCCCCTCCCTGCCCGGCGGGCCCTTCAGCACAGCGGCCCCACCTGCTCATTCTTCGTGGAAACATCTCTCAGTCAGTGGCCGTTTTAGAGAAGGAAGGCAGTGGTTTAGAAAGAAACATGTTCTTAAACATCGGTGGCCTCTTTTCTACGAAAATTTCATCTGATGCACTCAAAATTGAAAACAGAAGCGGCGCTGTCCTGGGCGCAGAGAGTGAGGGGAACCTTGTGTCACCTCCTGTTTCCCGGCCCCTCCTGCCAGCCACCCCAGCGTCTCCTGCAGAGCCCCACGTAGCCCATGGCCCCTGCTCCGAGGCGGGAGAGTTCACGCTGCTCTTCGTTAATAAGCTCTTCTCCGGGGCAGCCCTTGGGAACACAGGTTCCATGAGGCAGATTTTTGTTTTCTTTGTAATTGTGGTAAAATATACATAACATAAAATTTACCATTTTAACCATTTTTGAGCGTACAAGTCAGTGGCATTAAGCACATTCACAGTATCATGTAACGAACACCACCATCCATTTTCAGAACTTTTTCATCTTGCCAAACTGAAACACAGCACCCATAACACTAACTCCCCACTCCCGCCCCACCCAGCTCCTGCGGCCACCATTCTACCTGCTGTCTCTACGAGTTTGACTACTCTAGATGCCTCACGCAAGTGGAACCGCACAAGATTTGTCCTTTTATGTCTGTCTTACTTCACTTAGCGTAATGTTTTCAAGGTTCACACGGGTTATAGCATGAATCAGAAATTCATTTCTTTTTTTTTTTTTTGAGACAGAGTCTCACTGTGTTGCCCGGGCTAGAGTGCCGTGGCATCAGCCTAGCTCACAGCAACCTCAAACTCCTGGGCTCAAGCGATCCTCCTGCCTCAGCCTCCCGAGTAGCTGGGACTACAGGCATGCGCCACCATGCCCGGCTAATTTTTTCTATATATTTTTAGTTGTCCGATTAATTTCTTTCAATTTTTAGTAGAGACGGGGTCTCGCTCTTGTTCAGGCTGGTCTCGAACTCCTGACCTTGAGCGATCCCCCCACCTCGGCCTCCCAGAGTGCTAGGATTACAGGCGTGAGCCACCGTGCCCGGCCTCATTTCTTTTTAAGTATTACTCCACTGCATGACTCTACCACATTTTGTGCAACTATTCATCCATCCATGGACATTTGGGTTGTTTCTACCTTTCAGCTATTGCAAATGAATAATGCTGCTATGAACATGGGTGTTCCAGTATCTGTTTGAGTCCCTGCTTTAAGTTCTTTTGGGTCTATACCCAAAGAAGTGGAACTGCTGGATCATATGGCAATTATATGTTTAACTTTTTGAGGAGCCACCATACTGTTCTCCACAGTGGCTGCACCATTTTACATCCCCACCTGCAATGCCCAAGGGTTCCAGTTTCTCCACAGCCTCTCCAGTGTGGCAGGGGTTTTTCTTATTCATGGCTGTATCCCCAGAGACTGGGACAGTGCCTGGCACACTGTGGGTGCTTGATAAATATTTGTTGCATGAGTGAATGGGAGGTTTTGGCCTCAGAGCAGCTGTACCTGGGAGCTCTCCTACCTAAAGCTGGCACCCAGTCAACAGGCACCCTGCCCACCCAGGGTCCCAAGACCTTCCCATTCTAGCCCCTGCTCAGCCCTAAGAGAAGCATCCTTGTAATGGGGTGAGTTACTTAGAAATGCCCCCTGGTATCAAGAGCTACACTGAAAAGGAAATGGAGCCATATAGGATCACTGAGCTGGAGGCCCAGTGGAGGCCAGGGAATACAGCAAGCTGGCTTCCACTGGGGATGTTTTTCAAGCCCACTTGTGACCCTTGAAACCAATTTTTAGTGGTCAAAACCAACATTTATGAAAAATCAAATAGAATAAAATTACCAGGGTATACTGCATGAAAAAAAATGGTATCATTTTGTAAACGTTTTGTTTTCAGTGTGATATTTATGTACATGTGTATTGGATCACAAAGAGTTTTAAAATGACTGTTGCGTGGAGTCTGCAACTTCTGTTTAAAGAATTCCCCATGGCAGGGAGCTTCCTACCTTAAAAGGAAGCCTGTGCTGTTTGGGGGTCCGCTGTGATATTGGAACGTCCTCCCTTAATTGAGCAGAAACCGTTCAGCATGTAAGATCTCTGCTTTGAGCCCCCTACTATGTGCAGGGGCCTGAAACAGTCATTGAGATGAAGAGGGCTAGAGGGTTCCTAGAGACTTTCTAGGTGCCCCCACGTGGGCTTGCTGCGCGGGGAGGCCTTGACCTTCCCCAGAGGGCAGCGCCTAGTGAGCAGACGCTGTTCTGGGACACTCGTGTCTCTGCTCAGGGCTCACTGCTGCCTTCTCACCTGCCAGCTCACTGCCCCACCGCGCGCACGCTGGGCACGTGTAGGGCTGCCCGCGGCACTTGCATCTTTTGGTTGGGGTTCATATTAGGCATCCTGCTCGCTTTCTCCAGAGCAGGGATCTGCATATAGGGACGTCTGTGTCCCATTCAACAGTCTGACAGGCCCCTTGTTTGAGTCTCCACGGGTCTAGGACGGCTGCTTCCTTCTCTGAGGTGTTCACTGGGCCCCCTACAGTGAATTTTAAAATTTACCGCATGCCACATAGTCTACATTTTAAGTCTGGCCATTCCAAACTTCCCCTCCAGATGTGATGAAAAATCTGCACACCATTATTGCACAACTCGAGGCAGATGGGCAGGAACAGGCGTGCTTACGTAGATGGAGGCTTCTTCCGTGACTTTTGCGGTTAATGTTACTGTCCAAGCCACACCCAGGCCTGGGTTTCTCGTCTTCCCGCACCCTCCTGTACCTCCCTACCACAGCCTGTGACCCAAGTTGGGTTGCTTAATTCTTTTGCCCACTAGGCTCTTAGCTCTCAGAGGGAAGTGACTGTCGTGTTCATCTCTCCATCCCTGGGCCTGGCACGTGAAGTCAGTGCCCCATGTGTGTTGGTCGAATGGATACGATTGCAAACTTCTTGAGAGTAGGGACTGGGTCTGTCCCTTTCTCACCAATTCTGTAGCTCAGCCCAGCCCAGCACCGAGCCCATAACAGGGCTGATGGGTTGGCCAATTGATGGGACTGCTGAAGAGTCACTTTGAAAAGTTTCCAGGTGAAACTGGATTTTGATCCTCAAGGAAACAAAGAAACCCAAAGGCTTGACTCTACCAAATATTTAGAGTGCCTGTCCGCAAAAGGCCAGACCCCGTCATATGTGAGCCATGACCATGGGGCCATGAGAAGGCGGTTAGAGAGGTAGGAAGGATTTGTGTAATAAAATAAGAGAGTGGCTTTGCACGGACCGGTGGTGAACAAGTGCCAAGCAGTGAGGTGTGGTTAACTCAGCAGTCTGCCCCTGTGGTCCAATCCAAAAGAGAGAGAGAGAGGGAAGAAGGAAGGAAGAAAGCCAGGAAGGAGAGATCCTAGGTTTGGAAGCTAGATCAAGCTGGACCGGGATCCTTTTTCCACTTCTTTTAACTGTGAAATTCTAAACACAGCACTCGTTTCTGAGTTCCATTTTCTGCATCTGCAAAATGAGAATGAGATTAATGCATGTGATGAGCCCCACACTGTTGTTGGCACATGGTAGACATTCAGTAAATAATGGGAATTATTACTACCATGGCTGCATGTTTTGTACGCAGTATCGGTTTGGGTTTAGCTAACTTCAGCCAAAGACCCCTAGCTCATAGAGCTGAAGAAAGGATTGAAACCTAAGATCTTAGGCAGGCCAAGGAAGGAGGGCTCGGGGTTCAGGAACAGGAAGACAGCCTCTGGACAGAGGCAGCACCAGCCTCCTGTGTGACCTCCAGGTGCAGATCCTCAGACAGAGTCTTGCTGGCCGCTGTGGATCCTGTGCTGATGGCCCCACCAGGACCACGTGAAATTGGGGGAGAGGTGGTTCTCAGAAAAGTGAGGTGCTGTCTCCAGAAGAAGGGAGGCAGAGTTGCTGGGCAGGCAGAACCCTTGCCCACCACACCTGAGGATCCCTCTCCCTTCCCTTCCCCCCAACTCTTGGTGCCCACTTGGTCCCTCATGAGCAGAACTAGGTAATTACCACCTCCCCCATCCCATTCCTCAAATTCCTCCACCAGTTTTAATCTCAACACACTGTCTGCCCTGCCCACCGCACCTGGCCCCAGGCAGGCTCTGAGCAGGAGGCTGCAGCTTTGCTCAAAGGCCTGCCCTGCTCCAGGGCCTCCTGCCCTCTCTGTCCCTCCCCGAGAGTCCCAGGCACAAGACCACCTGTTCTTCACAGGGAAAGGAACCTCAGGCCAGTGTTTAAATCTTCATTCAATCATCCTACTTCTGTTTTTTCAAAACCAGCTCTTCTTTTGACTTTACTCTTGGCCAAATCCTGCAGAAAATATATTTGTAGGGAGGCTACGAGGAAACCAGGGGCATCAGGAACAACAAGAGACTCAATGGAGAATAATTGAAAACACAAGTACTGAGGGTTCCTGAGGCCCCCACGGGGCAATGGCAGGGGCCCTGCTGCTGGCCTTGCCAGCCCTTTCTATTCCAGTACTCTGTCGCGGCACTGTCATCCGCTCAGGACATCTTAACGGGCCTCCAGGCCTGAGAGGGCCACGCTTGAAAGGCTTAAGGCTTCGTGGTGACCAGCCACAAGCCCGATGAAAGTGGGAAGCAGGCTTAAGTTTCAGGACTGGCATGTCGGCTTGTTTGTCTTCATGCCTCTGTCCTCCCTCCTCCCTTAGACACTTCCAGTGCCCAGTGTCCTTGTGTCCCCACCCAGATTTGTCTGCTCCAGGAGGCACTGTTTGCTGTCAGCCTCCCCCTTCCCTTTGCCCTTCTTAAAGCTTATCCTTCCTGGGTCTCCTTCCCTTTCAGCAGCCACATGGTTAGGAGGCTCTGATCGACTAATTCCACATAGGTGTCCATTTAAAAATCTCAGGAAACTTGTATTTTAACAGGGCAGATTTAATGACAGAGTATCCAGTTCAAAGAGTAACTTTAAGGATTAGCTACTCGTTGTGAGGTCCCCTGGTCAGTGCAGCTCTAGTGCCTGAGGAATGGATTGATGGATGATGGATAGATGGATGGATGGTGGATGGATGGATGGATGAGGGATGGATATGGATAGATGGATGGATGGTGGATGGATGGATGGATGAGTGATGGATGGATGGATGAAGGATGGATGATGGATGATGAATGGATGGATGGATGGTAGATGGATGAATGATGGATGATGGATGGATGGATGATGGATGGATAAATGGGAAGAAGGGAGGAAGAAAGGGAGGAAGGGAGGGAGGGAAAGAGCGAGGGAAGAAGAAACTGGTAGGGAGAGATTCCCAGTTACAATCACCTTCTCCAAGCTCCTCCCATCATACAAACAGATGGTCACCTGATCTGCCTATAAAGACCTGGCTCTGGGGGCAACTGCACTCTACCAGCCTGGGCATCATTTAAAAGTAGGGAAATAATTTTTTATAAAGAAAATTATAGGAGACAGTAAAATGTGGCTTTTCCATAGTGGATTGTTTTTTCCTTTTGTTTTTTTCCTCCCTCCCTCCCCCTCTCTCTTTCTTTTGAGATATAATTCACAAACCACAAAATTTACCCTTTAAAGTGTATAATTCAGTGGTTTTTAATATATTCACAAAGTTGTGCAACCATCACCATCATGTTATTCTGGAATATTTTCATCATCCCAAAAAGAAACCCCAGCCCTATTAGCAGTCACGCCCCACCCCACAGTCCTCTCAACCACTAGTCTACTTTCTGTCTGTATAGGCTTGCTTATTCTAACATTTCATATAAATAGAATAAGACAATAAGTGGCCTTTGTGTCTGGCTTCTTTCACGTAATATAACATTTTCAGGGTTCTTCCATGTTGTGGAAAGTATCAGTACTTCATTCATCTTTATGGTTGAATAATATTCCATTGTGTGGGTAGGCCACATTTTTATTATCCTTATGGACATTTGGGTTGTTTCTGCTTTTTGGCTATTATGAATAATATTGCTGTGAATGTTCATGTACAAGTTTTTGTGGACATACATTTTCAATTCTCTTGGGTCTATACCTAGTAGTGGAATTTGTGAGTTATATGGTAATTCTTTTTTGTTTGTTTGCTTTTTTAGAGATAGGATCTCGCTATGTTGCCCTGGCTGGAGTGCAGTGGCTATTCACAGGCACAATCATAGCACACCGCAGCCTTGGACTCCTGAGTTCAAGCGATCCTCCTGCCTCAGGCTCCCAAGTAGCTGGGACAACAGGTATGTGCCACTACACCTGGCTCTCATATGGTAATTTTACATTTAATTCTTTGAGGCACTGTCATGGGTAGAAGATTTTTAATATCTCTTTAAAAATTATAAACATAACATACGCTTGTTGTAGAAAATTTATGGTATATATAAATACATTAGAAGAAAATATGAGTCACCGTAACTATAATATTAATATACGACCCATTAATAACTACCCTTAATATTTTGGTATATTTTCTTCTTGTCTTATGTGCATAGTTTTAAAAATTACATTGAGCAATTTTTGTGTCCTAATTATTTCACTTTACCTTCTATTGTAAGCATTTTCACCATCAACAAATATTATTATAATGTGATTCTTTTTGGCCACGTTATATCATCATTGGATGCATCATAACTTATTGAATCAACCTGCTGTTCTTGGACATGTAGATAATTTCTGCATTTTTTGTGATTATCACAAGTGGTGCAACAGCCTTGTAAGTACATGTCCATCTGCATCTCTGATAAGTTTGAGATAAAATCTTAGAAGTGAAATTCTGGGTAAAGGAAAGTGTACTTTTCTAAAAAATAATAAACCTCTTATTTTTAAATAATTTTAGATTTACAGAGAAATTGCAAAGATAGTACAGAGAGTTCCCATATACCCTTCATCTAGCTTTCCCTAGTGTTACTATCTTACCTAACTTGGGTATATTTGTCAAAGCTGTTAAACTAACATTGGTATGATACTATTAAGTAAACTTCAGATTTCATTTGGCTTTCACTTGTTTTTCCATGATGTTCTTTTCCTCTTCTAGGAGATCCAATCCAAGATAGCATGTTGTATTTAGGATGTGAATAGTTGTGAGAGAGACATACACACGCATGTGTGTATGTATATATGAAAAGTTGACACACGTGTCTATGTGTGCATGTATATATGAAAAGTTGTAACAATTTATATTCCCAACAGTAGTATTGTGTAGAAAAAAGACCTTGCCAACTTAAAAGGCATGAAAACAATAACAATGTGGGCCATACGCCTGTAATCCTAGTACTTTGAGAGGCTTGAGGCCAGGAGTTCAAGACCAGCCTGAGCAATATCGAGACCCTGTCTCTGCAAAAAAGTAGAGAAAATAGTCAGGTGTGGTGGTGCACACCTGTGGTCCCAGCTACTGGGGAGGCTGAGGCAGGAGGATCCCTTGAACCTAGGAGTTGGAGGTTGCAGTGAGCTATGATGATACCTCTCTATTCTAGCCCAAGCAACAGAGTGAGACTCTGTCTCAAAAAGAAAGAAACAAACAAAAAAACCCAATAACATCGTGCCTTTAGTGGGCATTTCTTAATTGCTAATGAGTCTATAGATTTTTTTCATCTGTTTGGTGGATGGTTGCTTTTCTTTGTTTTTGACTTTCTAATCACCTGTAGGGATTTTTATCAATGTCTATAACTTTAGTTTCCATACAAGGTGACATACAACCAGTGTCAGGTGAGCGTCCAGAAGCTGTGACTGTATCCTGAGAAGTCACCAAGGAAGGGGCCACAGGGGAGGACAGGCCTGCCCACGTGCTGCCTGCAGACCTGGTTTCTCCCTTGGAAGGCCTGCCCAGGGCCACGTGAACTGTGACAGCGAGGTGTGCTCTGGCCAGTGGCAGGAAGCCCAGCTGTGTCTGAAGTGCAGTACCTGTGGGGAAAGAGCCTGGAGTCAGGAGACTGGGGTTTCATCGAGTTCTCCTACTACCTGTATGAACTTGGTAAATCCATTCTATTTTCCGAGCTCTAGTTTTTTCTTCTGTTAAACAGACATAAATTCGGGCCTGTTGCAGGGACTGAATGCCCAATCGTGAAGGCACTTTGCAAAGCACTGTACAAGCGGGTGATGCCGTTATAGGGAATGGTATTGGGAAGGGGACCGAGCAGTGCCCTACTTGGACAGCATGAATCTCAGTCCACGAACCCAGGCGGGCAAGAAATGCTCCTGAAGTCAACTCTGCTCCAACTCTGAGCCCCATTGTGCCTGATGGGGAAGAAAGTCCATTTTGGTCATTGTTGGGCCCCTTCCCAGTGAAGGTTACCCCAGAATCCAGGAGGCTGATGGTACTGCCCAGAAACTGTGGGCAGGATGGCCCTGGCTAGGGGGCATCTGTCTGCTCAGGCCACTCTTGGGGCCTTCGTGCCCAGCCTGGGGGCCCCTCTGTCCAAGGCCCAGCCTCTCCGCCCCCTCCAGCCTGCCACTCCCAGCAGTCAGTGCACAGGCCTCCTCCTTTCCCACGCCCCACGTCTTCCTCCCTCTCCCCTCATTTCCTCCCTTCCAGCGAGGCCTCCAAGACACGCCCCTCAGAGTCTGCAGGGAGCCAGACTCAAGAAAAAAGAGGCAAAGGAGAGAAGGGTCTGGGGGCAGCTTCTGCCTGGTCCTGACACTCAAACAGCCCTGAGGCAGGGGAGGCCAGAAGATGACAGATCCAAGACTTCCCTGGGATGGGAGGGGAAAGGAAAAACACAACCATCTAAACACAAATGAGTATCTGAGAACATAATCTGGCCACGTGGAGAAGAAATGGGAAGGTATGACCTCTTGTCCAAATTCACAAACCTGCCATGTGGCCTCCAGCAGGTCACCGTGTCCTGGAGCTCGAGTTTCCTCAGTTGTGCAAGGAGGGGCAGGTTCCGTAACCTGTAAAGCAGCTGTGGCCACTTGTGGCCCCAGTGTCTGCCACAGCCTCTGCCATGAGGTCTCACGTTGGTGCTCAAGGCCTTTCCTGGTCACCACCCGACCAGGACACCTTTAACGTTGTCACTGACAGACTTTCACTGTGGCCTGTTGCCGGTCCCATCTGTGAGATTATTTTTGAAGCTCTGCGTCATCATCGCTGTAAATGCAGCTGTCTCCGGGCTTGGCCGAAGCGCTCTCCATGCATTATCTCATTTAATCCGCGTGACTGCTTGATGGGTTGGGCTTCTTGTTTTCATTTTATGCAGGAGGAAACAGAGGGCCGGAGAAGCACGTTGCTCTCCCACAGCGGCAGGGTGGGTGAGGCAGAGCTGGCCTCACTCGCAGACTGAGCTCTCTGAGCTGTGCCCCTCAGTGGGGCCAAGGGCGCCGGGAGGCAGCGTCCTGGGACAAGTGTGCATACTCCTCAGAACCAGTCTGGGCAAACCCTCCCGGGGGAGACGCCCAGGTTCTCGCCTCCCCTAAGGCCTGGAGGATGGAGAGAGAGTGTTGGGAGAGCTTAGAGCCCCCAGGGAAGATACTCCTCTGGGGCTTGGAATGAGCATTTCTCTCTGGGGTCACTATATGGCCATAAGGCCCAGGACCCTGTGGAGGGCTGTGGCTAGTTGTGTGCATGCAAAGGAGGCCCCAGAGCACCCCAGCTTGCTTCTTCCTTGGGCTGGAGTAGGGGAGGTCTGGGTTTGGACCCAGTCACTGGGGGATACACGCCCACATTCATCATGCACCACCTGGGGGCAGGGACCCCCCCCCCCGCCACTGTGGCTTGTGACACAGAGGACAGGCCGAACAGCCTGGAAAGGCACAACCCAAAGTGACCCCAACAGGCCCTTCCTCCACACCCCCTCCAGAGCTATTCCTACCTCTAATTTGCATCTTGTGACTCTCCACCTCGAGAGTAGTGCATTCCACCCAACCTTCCCAGTGCTCTTGTGGGGAAATGGTACCTTCTTCATCCAAATCTTAGCTAAGCCAGATTTGGGGTTATAATAACTCATAAGTCACATTGGGCCATTTCTTTCCATTTGTACTTACTAAGCCCTTCTAGGGGGTCCTGGGCCAGGCACTGTGAGAGCATAGTAGAAACCCAAGGCATAGAAGTTAGCCAGGGAGGCCACCCTTCACTGTACAGATGGGAACATGACAGCCTAGAGAAGCCAAGGACCCCACCCAAGGTCACACAGCTTCTTGGGGGCAGTCTTGGACTTGGAACTTGAGGTTCCTGCCTTTTAGCCCTGTGTTCTTTCGACAGCATCTTACATAACATACGGTATGGTTGGAGAAGCAGGAATCATACCTCCAAACAATTGCAGACACTTTTGGGGGAGCGGAGTCCCCTGTTGGTGATTTCCCACCCACGGTGGCCTGCTGCCAGTGTCCTGAAGCTGTTTACTTATATGTGCTTATCTGGGGGTTGTCATTTTCCTTTGAGACACTGGGAATTTCCATAATTAAAAAAAATCAGTAAAATTGAATTCCTACATTTTTTCTCGGTTTGTGTTTCTTGTGTGTGTCGTGGGGAGTATTCTAGTACTTTCTATCCTCAGACAACTCGTAGGTTGATCTGAGACTCTCTCTGTGTGTGCTTACAGTGGGGGCACAATGACAGAAGAGGGTGGGAACAAAGCATGGAGAGCCCTGTCATGCCACCTTACTGACGGGCCTCTCGTGCCCGGAGGGGGTGGGGGTCTGCCGTGCCTGTCCGCTGTGGGCTGGGTGAAAGGAAGGAGGCTGGTAAAGGGCTGCTTAACCCACAAGTGTACAGGTTTTCAAGGCTCCTGACTTAGGGTCGATGTGATCCATTTATTCACTCACCCAAATAATTCTGGAAAGCATTTAAGAAATAATTATTTGAAATCACTTCTGGGCAAAGGTCCTGTGTCGGGTTCTGGAAAGGATTGGTTTTATACCCAGGGCCGTGTTTTGGTCATATTCTCAACTGTATAGGGAGCTCAAGGGCTCTCACTCAGCCTTAAGGGCTCTGGAGTTGACCCCTGGCAAGTGGCTCCAGCGGCCGGGTCTGGGCCAGGGTCAGAGGGAAGGCTGCCCACCCACATTGTTGCTTCTCAAAGATCAGATTAGAGGGAGCAAGGTGCTGGAGGAGGTGCCATGGGGCTGGGCCTGCTTCTTTTTTTTATTTTTTGGAGACAGAGTCTTGCTCTGTCGCCCCGGCTAGAGTGCTGTGGTGTCATCATAGCTCACTGCAACCTCAAACTCCTGGGCTCAAGCGGTCCTCCTGCCTCAGCCTCCTGAGTAGCTGGAACTATAGGCATGAGCCATCATGCCTGGCTAATTTTTCTATTTTTAGTACAGACAGGGTCTTGCTCTTGCTCAGGCTGGTCTCGAACTCCTAATCCTCCCACCTCGGCCTCCCAGAGTGCTAGGATTACAGGTGTGAACCACTGCACCGGGCCTGGCAGGGCCTACTTCTAAGTAGAAAACCATGTCTCCCAGAAGCCAGTGGGCCCACAGCAGTGGTTGGAGGAGCAGGGGTTTCCATCTCTCCTTGCCTTATACACAGTGTTTCATCAGAGAAGATGAAAATAACCAGGCCCACTATCCAGAACCATTTTCAGGTTTAGATCTCACGAGTCTTGAATAGAAGCCTGGGGGCCTTCACACAGGAAGGGTATAGGCCTCAGAGGTCACCTGTCCTATACACAGGAGTTCAGGGCCACACAGCTGGCCAGAGGCAGGGCTGGGTGCGGTTGGGTCACATTTCTAACTCATGTTTCTTTGGAGCTATGGGTTGGACAGATTTTATCTTGCCTGTTTTGACCCTCCATGAGGCAAGAGCTGGGGGCGGGGTAGGGAAGGGAGGGCAGAGAGGGCAGTAAGCACAGTGGTTCTTTTTTTGGTCTGTTTAGCAACTTCCTGAGACTTTTGAGCAAGGACAGGTGTAACCCCTTGTGCCTGAGGTGCCCAGTCTCAAGGCTGCGTAGAAATTGAGCTTGGCTCAGCCAAAGCAAATCCAAAATGAAAAGCAAGTTCATTGCCATGGGGAAAGGGAGGAAGGATATTAAACAGGCAGCCTCTGGCTGGGCCCTTCCCCTCATCTGGCCAGTCATTCAGCACATAACCTCTGAGCACCTACTAGGTGCCATGCACAGCAAGAGGCCTTCTCCCTGGGGTCCCCTCCACACTCCACTTCTTTCCGTGGATGGCCCAGCAAGGCCCACGTTCTCCCAATGAAGCCACAGAACCACAGGCAGAAAACCGTGGACTTGGCCTCCGTCTCTGAGGGAGTGAAGCTGGTGGCCACGTCTCTTGGCAAATTCAAACGCACCTGTTACAAAGTCTTTTCCTCAAGCAATTCTGAGTGCTTTCCAAACAGACTGAAGGAGCTCAGGGAATTTCACTCTAAATATGACTCCTTGGTGTAAAGAATATTTTGAATTAAAGGCCCTTAGAGGTCAACAGGCAATGGGAGAGGCTTTCCCTTCCTTCATAGAAACCAGACTCATCAAAAAGAGCAATTCCCTTCCCCTCCCTGTTATCTTAATATATTGCAGGAAAGAAGATCAAGAATGCAAACAGACCTGGCCCAAATTATTTTAAATATATAATAATACTTGTCTCTCAGGTTAATTTAATTTCCAAAGAGAATTATTTACAAGTCAATCTGTTTCCTCCCCGTCCATTCATTCTCCCAAGAACCTGTTCATCCTCCCTAGTAACCACTTACTGCCATTCAACAGAATTACCTACATTCCTCATCTCCCCCTCTCCTCTAAAATGAGGGTATATAAACTTCTGGACCCCACTGGGGTACTGGTAATTGCTCTATGATTCTCCCCATGCACACAGCAAATAAATCTCTTTCTCTTATTGATCTGCCTTATTGTTGAGTTGAGCCTTCAGCGAACCTTCCAGGGTGAAGGGGAAGTCTCCCCACCCCCACAGTACAGGTCCCCCTCTCTGCTCCATCCAGAATGCCCGCTTCACCTAGGACGTGCCTTTCCTTCCTCACGTCTCGTCCAGGCGTGCTCCTCTGGCAAGCCTGGGACAGCCAGGTGCTCCAGCAGGCCCCGTCCCATCTCAAAGGGAGCTCTGCCCTCCAAGCGTGGCTGGGGCTCTTCAGCTTTTTGTGCCTCTGGGACTGGCCCTCCTTCCTCCTGCCTGAGGACCCAGCCTCGGCCTGCAACCATCCTGGGGGCAAGGGGGCTGCCAGGCATGTGCGCAGGCTGCTTTGTGCCCGGAGGACAGCCCTGCCCCAGGAGTGCTGGGCTGTCAGATGCCACGTGGCAGGGCAGCTGGCTGATGGGGGACACTACAGGAACGTGACACGCCAGCAGGGAACAGCCCGGCTTCACAGCTCTATGCTCTCTCACCCACCTGCCATTGTCATTGCCCGGCACTCTTTCACCTCTGCACAAAAACTGTTCCAGAACCCCCCTAGATCCCAGCCTTCTCCTGCCCCCTGCCCCCTGCCCTCACCCTGCCGAGCTCCCCAGGGCCCGCAGCAACCCTCTCACCCTCTGGCCTCCCCTTCTCCTGAAGGCCCAGCCCTCCCCATCACACCAACCACCCTCTGACCCTCACTGCCCCGCCCAACCTGGCCTGGGGCCGGACAACACCCCCGGCCCCCAGGGGGGGACTGAGCTACTGCAGCTCAGGCCACCAAACTTCTAAACCTCACTCAGCCGGCAGCACCTCCCCTCTCCTCGTGGCTGTCCCAGCCTGCCCACTGTGCCCCGCCCCATGGCCTGGCCACCACACTCCCGCAAGCCATCCGAATCCCACCCCGCTGAGAAATCAGAGAAATCAGAGGTGGCCAGCCTGGCCTGCCCCGCTGTGGCGTCATGCGGGTGCCGTGCTGCTCTCCCTGCCAGAGGAGACGCTGACAGCCCTGTCATGGCAGCTGAGCGTGGACAGGTGGGCCCTGGCCCCTCTGGCCCTGCCACCTGCAGTCTGAGCACCCCCCCTTCCCAGTCCTGCCACCCGCTTCTCAGCTGAGGTCCTTCCCTGGCCACTCGGCTCCTCCCACTACTCGCACAGGTATCACCCCCAACAGTGTCCCAGCTCCGTTTGGGGTCTGCCTCCCAGAGAACCCAAGCTGCATGCTTGGCGTCTGTGTATTTTCCTGCTTGGCTCCCACACCTGCATCCGTGCACACCCCCATGAAAGGCACCTCTGCCTGCCCGAGGCCAGTGTGCCCAGCTGGGCTGTGTGTCCACACTTGTTGGTCCCTCTCCTGACCCCACAGCCCTGGCCCATGTCCCAAACTTTCTCCTGCCCTTTGCTGCTCCACACTTTTCCTTTACAGCTGTTCTTCCTTCACCCAGTGACACCAGGGCCACCTGATACCCTGAGTTCCTAAATTCCTCAGGCACTTTTTGATCTTTGCTGCATTTGCCCTGCACTGAGCACCCCTCTCCTCCTCTCTCGTCCAGGCTCGTTCTGCTGGCCCTGTCCCTCCTCCCCCACTGCTCCTTCCTTCTCCTTCTCTGGGCCACCCCTCAGTGCTGGTGTCCCGCAGGGCCTTGTCTTAGCCTCTTTCTCTCCTCAGTCAACTCCCTCCCTCTACGAGGGAGCTGATTCCCAAATGCTGACTTGCTGAGGGCTCTCATTTTTTAAAAAACATCTTATTGTACTTCATTCAATCTTCTTTTAAATTTGTAATTATTTTATAACTGAGACAGGGTCTCGCTATATTGCTCAGGCTGGTCTCAAACTCCTGGGCTCAAGTGATCCTCCTACCTTGGCCTTCCAAGTAGCTGGGACTTCAGTCAAGTGCCACCGTGCCCAGCTCCAAATCCCATCTTTCAATCAGATTTTCCCCTAAAGTCCAGATTCTAATATCCAACTGGTGAAGAGACTTTCTCACTTGGCTGTGCCACATGCACCTCAAACCAGGTGTGTCCCAAGGAACTCAGAGTCACCCCACAAAACTGTCTGGAGAGGAGCATATTTGAGAGAAAGAAAATGAGTTCAGTTTTGCTTATAAGACCTGAAAAGTATACATTGGATGGGGCCATCAGATGTTTCGAGAGATTTTTTAGGGCCCCACTTGAGCCAGAGCGGGGGTTGGGGAGTCAGATCCAGGTGTACTCAGATCATATCAGCTCCTAAGAGCTCATTGTTAAAGTTTCAGGATTTTTGTGACTCAGTGGTTAAACCCAGCTATTACTGAAAATTAAATTATCTAAACTTACAATTAAGCAAATTATATTAAAACAAAAATAATAAATATTCAAACCCTGAAGATATAAACACAGGCATAGGCTTGAATTCTAAAATTTTAAACTGCTTTAGAATTGACAGTTCACATTTATTTTATTGATTGATTGATTTTTTTACACTCAGGAACAGTTTATTGTATCTTCTAAACAAAATAGTTTCCACTTAATTGCCACACTTCAAAATTGACATTTTAAGAAAACCCACTACTGACTGTATGTAATATTCAGAATAAAAATAATACTAACTTCACAGTACAATCAGGATATCAGGTAAAGATATTTAAAGATATCTACTAATTCATTGAAGTTACATATAAAGACACTAATAAATATATACATATAAATCTATATTCCTGTTTAGTATCTTCACCATATTTATTTTATAATGTAATTAACCAACCACCCAACAGGCTAAAAGAGGACTGGCCTAATGCAGAGACCAACTATGTTTCCAGACTTGCTGACTTTTATAATTCATGTGACAATTCATATTTAAATGTGTATTCTCATGCTGAGCCTCATGATAGTTTCATAAGCGTACTGTTTCAGTCTGGGACCTTGTGGCATCGTGTTTGTTTGGAGTGATTACATGAGGACTTTCCCATTGGATTCCTATTTATCTCTTCTCCTTTAGGGCTTTTAAATAATGAGAGAATAGAGGAAAATCTGCATCGTGGCACAATTATTTCCCCACTTGTGTATGTAGGCATAATATCTGGTGTAATTGATTCTGTTTAATGATCCCATTTAATAATTTCATTTAAGATCAAGAGGATAATTTTCAAATAATATAAAGAAAGACTACAGTTACGAAGCACACTGGAGAATAGCCTCACATCATGAAATCAATTGGTATGAGCTCCAATGTGGAAATCTTGGAAGGAGAAGGCAGCCTTGTAAGTGTATGGCAAAGAGAAAATAAATAATAGTGTGTTACAGAAGAAAACCACATGAAAGGAAGCATGAATAAAAAGGTAATAGTAGATGAAAATGTAAATGTAACTCTGACAGTTGCACAAGTGGAAAATCACTTGTAGCATGAAGAATATAGATTTTGCTAGATAATTTTCTAGCATATTTCAATGAGGTTTTGAATTTCTCAGGGGAAAATTTTAGGTATAAAATTTTAAAAGCAATATTTTATAACCCTGGATTACAATGATATCTGCCTGGCAAGTTCCTCCATGCAACCTTTCCCCATGTTCTACTTTACCTGTAAAGTCTCTCTCTCTCTGTAACACACACACACACACACACACACACACACACACACACACACACACACACATAAATAAAACAGGATTACTGAAAATCAAGAGATAAATATACTTGCTTTTGTACAGTTAGAAAAATAGAAACTACACTATTTAATTCTAAGAGAGAATATAACACAGGGAACTGCTTACACAACAATTAATGGGATAAAAGAACAAAAATAAACCCTGAGGTAACAAAAGATAATAATTTCAAGGGTAGCTATTACTCCTAAGGTGGGAGAACAAAGGGAAGAGATAGGATCACCAGAATTTTAAAGAGTAAAATAGTCCCACAAATTGAATACTCAAA
>NW_012147986.1:3261923-3282449 GCF_000956105.1 Propithecus coquereli
GGCAACTTTTAGTAATCCCCACTGACTACAGCAGTTTTTTGAATGGTGCGTGGGGACCAATTAGTGGGTTGAGAGATTAATTTAGTGTGTCATTACCAGCATTACAGAAAGAAAAGAAAAAGTAGAGTCAAATAGAAAATATCAGAGTATATTACATGTAGTATTAATATTAATAAATATATTTTATTTCAGTTACATATATATTTCACATATTTTAGTCATAAATGTACTGGATTATGATGAAAAAAATGTCTTTTTTACTGTGACCACAGTGAAAAAAAAAAAAAAAAAGAAAGAAAAACTCTGGGTGCCACTGGTCCACGGACAGACAGCACTGCCAAGCCTGACATTTAACGCCATCGAGTGAGGAGCGATTGCGGAGGAGATCAGGCAATGATCAGGAGAAGGGTGAGGATGTGCTGGGTCGGAGGATGTCCAGGTTAGGGACAAGCAGAAGGAAGGACGTCAGCAAAGGCCCAGAAACGCCACGACTTTCATGCCTGGACCGTGCCAGTGCTCCTGCAGAGAGGGGCTGAACCTGGCCTCCGAGAGCTTGCAGGTGGCCTGAGGATCACAGTCCCCTGTGACACAAGCTTAGAGGAGGGAGCCCCTAAGTTTGCTGGGGAAATCAAGGGAGCTTTCCTGGAGGTGGCAACACCTTAGCTGACCTCTGAGGGAAGTGCTGGGATTTGCCAGAACAGGGGTGTGGAGAGGGCTCGCCCAGCCAAGTGAGTGGCTCGTGAAAAGGCACCATAAAGCCAGTCCTGTCTGGGGAGCTACAAGCCGTTGAGTGTAGGTGGAGCATGAACTAGGGATGGAGCCTTTGCCATTGTGTTGAGAGATGAGATTTTATTTTGGGATGAGGAGCCCTAGAGGAATTTTGAGCAGAAGAATGACATGAGCAGACTTACATCTTTGGCTGATGACTCTGGTGGCCTAAGGAGGGAGGATGAACGGGGAGGAGGCGGAGGCAGCGGATCTGTAGGATGACTACCCGGCTAGGGCAGCCCGAACAGGGGGAGGGAGAGGAGGGGCAGAGGATGGGAGGAGGAGACACAGGAGGAGGAGCCGGATTCGCTGTGGGAGGAGGGAGGAAGTGAGGAAGACCCCCGGGTGTCTGACTCTGAGAACTGGCTATTTGCTGGATGGTGGTGCCATTTGCCCAGATAAAGAACGCAGGACGGGCACACCAAAAGCCCTGACTTGAGCATTTGACAAGGTATCCATGTAACGAAAACACTTGTACCCCCTTCATATTTTGAAATTAAAAAGAATGCAGGAGGAAGAGATGCCTGGCGAGAAAAGAGCACGTTCAGTGTTGAAAGTGGCAGTTGTAGGGGCACCAGTCAGGCAGGCAGCAGGGGCAGAGGGGGAGGACAGGCGAGCAATGCAACCTGGGTGTCCCTGGCCTGGGGGAGTGTGTGGAATGGAGGGGAGGGGCTGCGGATGAGCCTCAGGGAGCCACGTCTGAGAGTGTCCAGGGAGGGGGTCCCATGAAAGGCAGAGAGGAGTGGCTTTAGACACAGAAAATCCAGAAACTTGGATCACAGAAACCAAAGTAGCAGAGAAGCCCTAGGAGGAAAAGCAAAGACGCAAATGCTTCAGAAGGTCAGATTCCTCGAAGGCCGAGAGGGGCCCCAGGATGTGGCCACTGGGAGCCACTGGTGCCCTTGGCAAGGGTGGCAGAGGGTGGTGGGGAGTGGAAGTGATGTAGTGAGGCAGAGGGTAAGCGGGGCTGCCCCTGACCTTGTGTCATCTTTGTGAGAATTAGAAAGGGGCGCCCCTCCCCGCAGGCAGACCCAGCCCGTCATCCCGGCACGTTGGCTTGGCAGGAGGGATGCAGGCTACACTTCAGCCCCTACCTGCCCCACAGTGGGGTGTCCATACACCATGGCCCTTTGAGTACGGACCAACCCTTCTAGAAACTGCCTGGGAAGGAGGGAGAGAAGTGGTCCTTGACCAAGGAGAAGCAGGATCATGCGAGGGTTTTCCTTTTTAAGATGTGAGAGACCCATGCATGCTGATTTGCATGAGGAAGGGGAACCCAGGGAGAGTGAGAATTTGGAGACTCAGGAAAAGCGGGTGCAGGGTGGAGAGACGAGCAACAAGAAGCTGGGTGGGAGCCCAGGCAGGAGGGCACAAGACTGGGGCGGCTGCCATGACCAAGTGGGGTGGGCAGAGGCCTGCGCTTCAGGGACGAGCTAGCTCAGAATCCCTGCCATGCGGAGCAGGGACCACCTGTCCCAGTGACCAGGAGTTCCAGAGCCCAAGACTAGGGGACACTCAGACTGCCCTGGGAGTGGGCCCAGAACTGGGCAGGCCAGCCTGGGGAGGGTCTTGGCACAGAGCTTTTGTTTACTTATTATTTACTTTCTACTATGGAAAATTTCCAAACACACCTGAAAGTAGTGGGAAACTCAAATAAACACTGTTGCATCTATCATTTTGCTTTAATAATTATTAATATTGCCAATCTTACTTTATGTACCAGTCCTTTTAAGAACCTTTTAAGATGTTTTAAATAGACTTTAGTTTTTAGAGCAGTTTCAGGTTCACAGAAAAATTGAGCAGAAGGTACAGAGATTTCCTATATATTCCCTGTTAAAACTTTTTCATTTGGAAATAGTTCTAAGCTTATAGGAAATTGCAAGAACAAGTTTCTTTAATTTTAAATAACTTTTTCTTATTAGAGAATATATTTGCAGAATGTCTGTAGAAGAAAATTAAGATCATGATTCCTCCACCCCCAAATATCTACTGTCATTGTTCTGGTGTATTTCTCTCCCATCTTTCTTCTGTGTTTATATACATACTTCCAATTTTATGCAGACACTAACCCCAGCCCCCAGCCTCCCCGTCTGGGTGGTGAGAGCACGATGGCAGGGTCCTCACTGCCCAAATACTCCTCAGAGAGTTTGCTGTGAGCAACAAAAATTAATCCAAGATTTTGGTCTGTGGATGCCCTCGTTCCCTGGTTTCAGCGCTAATGCAGGTTTCCCCTTAATATTCCTTTTATTTCTGTTTTTCTTTGGTAATACTGGTTGATGTCTGGTGGGAGCAGTTGCCCAGTGCTCCTTGGGCCGCCTTCTTGGCCAGAAGTCTCCAAGTGTGTGCTGGGCTCCTCCCACATGCGGTGCGTCACTCTGGATTCGGAGTATCTGGGTTTGAGTCTCCCCCACTCATCTGGAACTCTGAGGGTAGGGCTCAGGTCTGATTCATCTCTCAGAGTGAGACAGAGTTGGCCTCAGTAAATATGTATGGATTGAATCAACCCACTTATTTGGCATTGTCCATCCTAGTCTATACTACTCTCTGAGTGCCTCATGCCAATTTACAGCCACCATCATGGTGACTGGCACATAGTAAGTGCTCAATAAATGTTTGTTACTGCTGTTACCAATAACCTGGAGATTTCCATACACGTCAGGGCTCTGCTGTTCTTGCCTTCTTCTCTTTCCTTCCTCTCCCATGTCTTCTGGATGGTAAAGAAGAGAGATGACTTTGACATGCCAGAGGGAAGGTACTCTCCTCTCTGCCACCCTTCCCCAGTCTCTGCCCCCCTGCCCCCGCCCCCAATCTTTTGTTTGTTAGGAGAGAAGATAAGTTGGCAATTGATTCAAAAGAAGCGGTTCCAGAGTTCCAGGCCGGGTATGGTGGCTCACGCCTGTAATCCTAGCACTCTCTGGGAGGCCGAGGTAGGAGGATTGCTTGAGCTCAGGAGTTTGAGACCAGCCTGAGTAAGAGCAAGACCTCATCTCTACTAAAATAGAAAAATTAGCCAGACGTGGTGACACGTGCCTGTAGTCCCAGCTACTTAGGAGGCTGAGGCAAGTGGATTGCTTGAGCTCAGGAGTCTGAGGCTGCTGTGAGCTGCAATGATGCCACTGCACTCTACCCAGGGCGACAGAGCAAGACACTGTCTCAAAAAAAAAAAAAAGAAAAGAAAAAGAAAAAGCAGTTTCCTGTGCTGAGGCTATTTTATGTTTTCATTGAGCACAATACTAGTTTTCATTAGCAGCACTTAAAACTATTTCAGGATCAGTTCAAAGCTGCCTCTGAGGTATTTTAAGTTGGACAAAAGTTCTCCATCTGTCTAGGTCTAAGCCAAGTTTCCTGGTATAATTAGAAGCCCACTTACATTTGGAGATTACCCAATCTGTATGTTTTGATTACCTGAATATTTCACAAATTACAGGGGTGTTTGTTAAAAGTGCTTTAATGTCCCCAAAGCTGTCTGGACCTGTTTTACAAGTCCCACTCCCACTCCCAATCTCAACTAAGTGGCGGGACCCCGAAGATAGGCGGGAAGGAAGGGGATCTGCATAGCTCTTTCCTTAGAGCCGACCTCTCTTGCCAGGCAGAGCCCCCGGCCTCTGTGGCCCAGAGGGAGGGTGGCAGGGATGAGGGCCTGGTCTTGGGTGGGGTCACCAGGAATTGGGGAAAAGGTGGGAACCCAGTTCGGAGGGCTAGGCCATGAGGAGGGGACTTGTCTTCATATTTGATTGAAAGATAAAAACAGGGAGAGAACTGGTTTTGGCTAATTGGACCTCTAGGAGATAGCAGCTTGCTCTGACCAATCCTTTATTGGCCCTGGCTCTGACCCTGGGCCTGGAGGGCTCTCGATGGCATTGGGGCCCGGGATCACTGTTCCCCAAACACCTCCAGGATGCTCCAGGGTCATGACTCCACCAAGCATCTTGCTGCCTCCATGCTGGATTCGGCGGGTGGGCTGAGCTGGGCCACTTCCGGGTGGAGGTGCTCCTAAGCTAGGTGGTAAGGAGGGTAGGAGGGTGACCCAACTGGGAAGAAGGGGCTCTACAACAGTGGAGAACTGGGGAGGGGCCCTGCAAACAGGAGGGCTCTGTCCCTCTGCAGCAACGCTGGCCTGTTCAGTGAGGGCTGTGGCAGGAACTCTCATCTCAAGGAGGTCTGGCGGGGACCAAGGAGGGGGCCAGTCGAGGACATGCCTTTGGCCGTGCCTGAGCGTGAATGCTGGGTAGTGCCTGTGCGGTAACTGGGCCTTGCAGTCTGAGGGTTTATGGTTTGGGAATGAGGGACCTACAGCTGCCTTGCATGTCCCAACACACCTCGCTTTGGTCAAAGCCCACCCAGACCCCCTTGGGCTCTGATCTGAATTCCTAACCAAATTCTAGTGCCAAATTCTCCTCTTTATCTCTCTTTCCAGCTCGAAGACCTGGTGCCATAAGTCTGTAAAAGCAGAGCGCTGGAAGCAGAGTGCAGCTGTGGATGGGCCAACTGGCAACTGTGCCGCCGCTACACGCGCACCCCTACCCCGGACGGGGGCCTCAGGATGGGCCGGGCTGCCGTGTTGTGCGGGGGAGGGGCAGGAAAACAGGGGCCTTGCTCTTGGTGGCGAGTGCCCAGAGGTGGCCTCACAAGGTGGCAGGGAGCAGAAGGCAGGATGACCCACTTAGAAACCAGCTCCTTTCAAAGCAGCGTGGTTGTGATTGGGGGCTGCTTTAAGTGGGTCAGCCTGCATATATACATTGGCCTTAAACTCTTCAAAACTTGGCTGTTAAACATCTACATCCTGTTTTCATTAGCTTGTAAGCCCTGGCCATGGGGACCTGCCTAGTCTTCTGAAGCAGTAAGTGTGCCCAGAGGCTAATAAACAGCAGGTGCCTCCAATAAATAGGATGTTAATACTCAATGTAAATGTGGGTGCAAATAAATACGTGAAACTAAAGGTGGAGCAAATTACACAAGTTCTTAGCCATTTTGTACTAGCTGTAGTGTGACCGTATATACGATGTGTGTTTTACACATACAGAATGTGTGTACAGTGAGTAGGGAGAGTGTTTTGTGAACCGTGTATATATGTGTGGCATTTGGTAAGGCGTGTGTGTCTGAGTGTGTCTCTGTGTGTGTGCCTGTGTGTGTCCCTGTGTGTGTCCCTGTGTGTCTCTGTGTGTGTGCCTGTGTGTGTCCCTGTGTGTGTGCCTGTGTGTGCCTGTGTGCGTCCCTGTGTGCATCCGTGTGTGTGTGCCTGTGTGTCCCTGTGTGTGTGCCTGTGTGTGTGCCTTTGTGTGTGCCTGTGTGTGTGTGCATGTGTGTGAAGAGAAGGCTTCATCACCAGATCGGCTGGGGACAAAACTACATAATTTGCAGGGCCCAGTGCAAAATGAAAGTGTGGAGCCCTTTGTTCAGAATTATCAGGAATTTCAAGACAGCAACAGCAGAACATCAAACCAAGGCTGGGCCTTTCTGAGTGCAGGGCAAGTTGCACTCCCGTGAAGCTGGCCACAGTTGGAAAAAGGGCACCTCCTTGTCTCCCTTCAACCTTCCCGCGCTGAATTGAAAGGTCTCCGACCCCCTTTGCTCTCTCTCCACTGGCCCCCCAGGGTGGCCAAGGTGGCCTGGGGAGGAGCTGCCACCACCTGTACATGGCTGGGGTTTGTCTCACCCCCTCCCAACCACCTTCTCTTCCAGTCTGGGCCTTTCTGGGGGCTCCACGATCCCTAAGGTGTCTCTTGCCCTGGGTTCCCTACTCAAAAAAAAAAAAATCTCCTCAGAAGGGCAGGTCTGCTTCCGGCCCCCCACTCCCACCCTGCATTGTGGGGCCCTGCCCTCCAGCCTCAGGACTTCGAAGGCTCAGGCTCCTCTCCTGGGCCTGCTGTGTTCCCCAGAAGTCGTCAGGCACCAGGAAGTCCGAAGAGTATGGAGTGTCCCCACTGCCCACCAGTGGCTTCAATTCTCAGGTGGCCCGATGGGCCCTGCCCTGGGCTGGTGCCAATTTTCCCAACTCTCCTGCGGGAGAAGCAACGGCAAAGGGAAACCAGGCAGCGGAAGCAGAATTGGGCTGGCAGAGCTTGCAGCCCAGAAATCTCAGTGAGGGGGTGTGGAGGGTGGGGATCCCTCAGTCCTTCCTGTTTATTGTCCTGCTTTGCTCCTCCAGGGCTGAGCACGGTGAACCTGCACACTCACAAGAGCCTAATGGGCAATAAATAATGAGGGTGTTCCACCTCAATACCTATACTCGTCAATAATTAGCTGCAATTTCCTAGGTTCTGGGAGGAGGCAGTGGCACCTGGCCTGCCCCAGCTGGCTTAGCTCATCCTTGCACCTTTAGCACAGTCATTGTAAGGTCCCTGAGTGCTTCCGGGGTATTCCAAGTATGGGCATCTTGCAAGGGTTAAGGGGACCTGAGAACTTACCTTCACCCATGTTCCTGCTCCTCACCAGACATGGGCCCCTAAACTCAGCCAGAGGCTGACCCCAACCCTTTCCAGCCCTTGTGGTAACCGTGAAACCCCGGTGTGCTTCTGTCGTGGAGGTCCCACAGCTGGAGGGCTGCTGTGTGGAGCCCATCTGCCTTAGGCCACAGTCACTCAGAAGTATAAAGATGGGGGTTGGGGGGCCAGGGTGGGCTTGGGCTCCGTGGTTTGAGAGGTGATTTGAGTCCAGGTGGTTGAAGAGGGGTGGTGTTTCTGGAAACTTGTTAATCGCTGGCTGTGGGGCTTTGCATGCTCCAGAGAAACAAAGAGAGAGAGAGACAGAGAGAGAGAGAGAGAGAGAGAGGGAGATGGAGCAAGGCCCCCATGCAAGGCTGCCATGATGGTAAACTGGCTCTTTCCAGAGGGGGAAAAAAAGTCCTGATTTAGCACTTGCCAATTTCAGTGGTGTAAATACCCCTACCAAGTCCAATTTCTAGTACCAATTGACTTAACCACTGGTTCACAAAATTCCTGAATATTTAACACTCTGCTCTTGCTTCACTGCCCACTGAGGCCACTGCCCTCAGGAGAGGCCACTGACAGCACCAGCCCCCAGCACCTTGGCTTCCCTGAGTCCAGTGCTCTACTTCTCTGTCTTTGCTAAGTGCCCATATGCAGCCACGGCAGAGCCATTTTAAGCTCCTTGTACTTCAGGGTCCTGGTCCCGGTCTGTCTCACAGGTTGTCACGATGCTCCCAGAGGTGATAGACGTGGTGAAAAGACTTTGCCAAAGTGATCATTAAACCCAATCAAATGAAGTCCCAAGGGACCACCTATTTCTAATCTAGGAGTAGGGGGGAGACGTGACTTCAACATCTACCACTATGGTTTGAAAAGCCAGTTTGGGGCATCTGTCAGTCCTACTGTGTCAGCTGACGAGCCACTCTTCCTCTCCCCGCTTGGTCTCATGCTAGCCTCCTCACTCATTCCCACTGCCAGGGGACCACGTGTGTGAGTATGGAAACCACTGCATCAGCTCCTTGGGCCACAGAACACCCATTCCAGGAGCTGGGAGTCTATCCACAAAAGTCCACCTGCAAAAGGGGCTTCCTGGTCTTGTGTGTGGCTGGGCCGTCTCTCTGGATGTGGGTTTTTCATTGTGCAATCTTCTCAGAGGGCCACCTGCTCTCGACACCTTCCCGGTGACTCCATTTCCCCCTCCTCTGGGCTCCTGGAATGCCACAAGGGCCCCACCTCAGCCAGGCAGCTGTGATGGGAGGTGTTGACCCAACTGCTTCTCTGCTGGCTCACTGTGTCAGGTGGAAGGGGCTGGAGACAGTGGTGGGGACTGGGTCTTGCAGAGTGGTTGGGGACCCTGGGGCCATCCAGAGGCAGGGCTGGGGCCAGGGTACCTCTGGGATTCAGCCAGGCCCTGGGTGATCAATGGCAAGGGGAGCCAGAGAGGGACGGGCTCTAGGCCAGCAAAAACATTCCCAGAGCCACAGGTGTGCCGCTGAGTCTTCGTCCTCTCCCGTCCTTAATCATTCCTGTTGGTGACAGTGCACGGCCAGGCCTGGAGCCCGGCCGAGAGCAGTCCCAGGGTCCCAGAGCAAGTTTCTATGGGGGCTGGAGATAATCACAAATACCGGGTTCGTGAGCCCCAGACTCCGCTTCGTAGCAGGAGACAGACTTGTGAACACCCAGCAGAGCACATTGCAATGCGCCTCCAACCAGAAGCGGGTGCATGTGCTAGGGACGAGTTAGCAGGCTCCATGGAGGAGGTGACGTTCGAACGGGGTCATAAAAGTGGATCCCTCCAGCAGCCCCTGCACAGGCCCAGCTCAAGCCTCCAGCCCTGGGACTCACAGATCTCTGCAGGCAGCTGCGGGACCACCTGCGGCAGCGGAGGGTCACACAGACGGTCTCCGCCAGCCAGAACCTTCCAGGCCCTCAGCACTGGCATCATGAACGTGGCGGATGTTTCTCCTTTCAGGACAAAAAGGGAGTGAAATCCCCCCTTTCCTTTTTCCATAAATGACCAAGTTGGTGGGGGGTGGGGGTGGGCAGGTCGGCGGGGTCAGGAGAGGAGGGCTGCTGTCCTGGAGAGGGGCTTCTGGAAGCGTTCTTGGAAAGCCAGAGGAGCAGGCAGGGCGGAGACAGCAGTGTGGAGTTGAGCAGGAGCTGCCCACAGTTGGAGCCGGGTCCTGGGTTCTGGGGTCCACTCCCGGAAGTTCAAGATCTGTGCCAGCCCACTTCTGGGCCTTAATGAGAGCCCACTGCCCAAGGCCAAGCCCCGAAAAGGGGTGATCGATGAGGGAAAATTACCGCAGCAATTGAGTTTGTGCAAAATGATCATGCACATGTGTCTGTGAGCATGCGTCTTCTCTCTCATTTAAATAGCCATTTCTGTGCATTCTCAATTCTGGGATCCTCCTCTGTCACCCTCTCTAGGAAACCTTATAGGACCCCATACTTGATGTAGAATATATGAGAGACATTTGCCGAGTGCCTGGCACATAGTAGGAGCTCAACAAATGTCAGCTCCTTTCCTTTGACCACTCAAAGTGGCCACTTAGGGGTACGGCCAACAGGGGCTTCCTGGGCCTAAAAGCTGCTGGGCCTCTGGTCTCTGCCTCCCCCTTCCTTCTCCATCTGATGACAAACATCTGAATGTCATCACATGCTTGGTGTCCTCATATGCTATTCTGGGACACAGGCTGGGGAGGGTACCCGGACAGGCCCCCTCTGACAGAGGCTGGTCTTTGCTGGGACGTGGGCTGGCCTGTGTCAGTCCGTGGATGGATGCAAGGGCGGGGCACCCATCCTGCTCGTCAGGCCAGATGCTGGCAGGAGGGCGGGGTGAGAAGGGGCGGAGCTTCTAGAACAAAGAAGAATGGGGAGCCCTGGGGGCCCGGACTAGGCATCAAAAAGGCTCTGCAGAGCCAGCAGGTCACAGCAGCACCTGCCTCTGGCCCCAGCAGTCAGTCAGACACCTGTGGCCGGTTCCCCGCTGCTTGCCCAAGGCCGGGCAAGTAAGGAACATCCTGCTTCGAGACAGCTTGTTCTCCAGCGTGATTGCGCCGACACTGCTCTGGGGTCTTTTCTACTTGGCGTGGGTTGCTGCTGAAGTTCCAGAGGAGAGCAGAGGGATGGCTGGGAGCGGAGCCAGGAGCCAGGAAGGCCGCCGGCAGCATGCCTTCGTCCCGGAGCCTTTCGATGGAGCAAATGTGGCCCCAAGCCTCTGGCTGCACCGCTTTGAGGTCATCAACGACCTCAACCATTGGGACCATGTCACCAAACTAAGGTTCCTGAAAGAGTCCCTCAGGGGAGATGCTCTGGAGGTCTACAGTGGGCTCAGTTCCCAGGACCAGGGAGACTACGGGACTGTGAAGGAGACCCTCCTGAAGGCCTTTGGGGTCCCTGGGGCCACCCCCAGCCACCTGCCCAAAGAGATCGTCTTTGCCAACAGCATGGGTAAGGGCTACTACCTCAAGGGGAAGATTGGCAAAGTGCCCGTGAGGTTCCTGGTGGACTCCGGGGCCCAAGTCTCCGTGGTGCACCCAAGCTTGTGGGAGGAGGTCACTGATGGCGATCTGGACACCCTGAGGCCCTTTGAGAATGTGGTGAAGGTGGCCAATGGCGCTGAAATGAAGATCCTGGGCGTCTGGGATACATCAGTGTCCCTGGGCAAGCTGAAGCTGAAGGCGCAGTTCCTAGTGGCCAATGCCAGTGCTGAGGAGGCCATCATTGGCACGGACGTGCTCCAGGACCACAACGCTGTCCTGGACTTCGAGCACCGCACATGCACCCTGAAAGGGAAGAAGTTCCGCCTTCTGCCAGTGGGAGGGTCCCTGGAAGATGAGTTTGACCTGGAGCTCATAGAGGAGGAGCCCTCCTCAGAGGAGGGGCGGGAGCAGCTCTCCCACTGAGAAGCCCGCTTTTCTTCACCCCCTAATATTGGTGGAAAGACCCCCCATTGTGGGGGATGCACGCCCCCAGGGGAGTCCCTGGGCATGGCCAACCCTCTAATCAACTCTTGCCCTTCCCTCCCCCTCCCTCTGCAGGAGCCTTCATCTGCCCCTGGGGGGAGGCTTCCACCAGCACAGGTGAGGGAGAGCAGGCTGGCTTGGAGGGACAGGGTCCCCATGGTTGTTGTGCTGCTGTTGATGGCAAAGTCTGGAGGGCTGGAAGAGCTTCCAAGGAGGCTAGAAATGTTTGTCTTTGAGAGGACTGGACCGCTGCAGATCGCCTGTGGTGTGGCTTGGTCACCTTCAGGTCCTCAAAGCCTGTCTCAGCTGGGCTGGGTCCTGGCTGTGGGGTCCTCAGGAGCCAGGGCCAGCTGGCACACGAGGGTCACAGTTGCTCTGGGACACCCCCTTGATGAATCTTCCCACCTGTGCAGTGGTATTCTCTTTCTGTCATTTGCTTTGAAACCCATTGAGCATTGTGTCAATAATTTAATTGCTTCTAAAACCAATAAAGATCGATTCACAGGAAAACCATGTAATGTGTTGATTTAGGATGAATGGAATGTGAGAGGGTGGGGGAAACAGGGAGTCAAGGTCAAAGTCAGGAAGATTGAAGTATTTACTGAGTGCCTAGCCTGGAGAGACAAGAGGATATAACCAGTGACTGCATAGCTGGGATTTTCTAAGACAGCCTCAATTTAAAATATTTTGACTTCATAAATCCTCTCATCATTTCCAATCTAGTCATAATTCTTCTAATTATGTCAATCTATAATATTTTAGCATCCAAATTGCCCCTTATGCCCCAAAGCGACCCTAAAGTTATATGTGAAATGTTTTGATTGGGGATTGAAAATTGTGGTTGTTGTAAACAAACAAGAAAGTATCTGCCAGGCATGTCGGTTCTCACAGCTGCCCTGACGGCCAGGACTTGGAGGCAGGAGGCAAGGCCAGGAGACAAGTGTTGACCTGCACAGGCAGCCAAGGGTGTTCTGGTGGCAGTGGGGGCTCCCGTGGTGGGAGGACAGCTTCTTCCTGCAGGGACTGGGGGTGAAGCCAGAAACTAGCGAGTCCCGATACAGGGGAGGACATTCCCAGATGCAGACATGGGTGTTCGTTTCTTTTAGGGATCCACCTCAGGTTTGCTTCCAAGTTCCTGCCTCTTCCTCTGGAACTGAGCAGGGCTGGGACTCTGAAAACCCCCAACCCAAAGGGAGAAACTGAGTGGACAGAAATCTCCACAGAGGAGCAGATGTGCTCCAGATCTCAGGCGGCCCCACCACGCACATCAGGGGAACAGTTCTCGGGGGAGGATGGCCACGCCCTTCAAGCTGACCTTGGGCCCAGGAAGATTGGCACAAGGCCAGAGACAGGGATATGCAGGGACCCGGGACCTGCAGGGAGATGGGGCTGGGGGCACAGAGCTTTGAGAGTCTCTTCCTGGGAGGCATGAAGGGCCATTTTCCCTTCCCCAGGGTGGAATGAACCTCTCCTGGAAGTTTCCATCTTAACAACTCCCGAGGAGAGACAAACAGCCTGAGCGGGAGCAGAAGGCAGGGGTGAGACCTCTGGACTTCTTGGAGCTGATCTGAGCCAAGAACGGCTGCCCCTCCCCAGGCCCTTCTTCCCCTGATTCCAGCTGTGATTCTCCTGGGAAGGGAGGCAGGCTCAGCCCCTAATCCCCAGGGTTTGCTGAAGCTCCCTCCCTGGGTAGCCCAGCGTCTGAACTGGAATTAGCTTGGCAGCCACAGGGCATGTGAAGGAAAGGGCAGGTGTGGGACCAAGAGGAAGAGGGGATGGGAGAACTGGAGAAGGGGGTGGTCCCCTGGTGCCTCCCAGGTCGCCCATCCCCTTCTCAAATTTGTTTTCAAACCCCCCTCTCTGCTGGCCTAACAAATGCTGCTACTCTCCTAGGCCAAGCCCTCTTCTGAGGGAACAACCCAGGTGGCACCTCCCCATGACCTATTTTCCTCTAGGTCCTTCAGATCCCAGCCACGTGCTGGGTGGAAGGAGGGAGGGTGAAGAGTGGGTAAGTGGGTGGGTGGGGAGGTGGGGAGGAGACTGAGGAATTGGGTGGCCAGGCCAGAATTCCAGGGCGACACCGGAGCCATCCCCTCCCTGCCCATCCCCACACACAGCAGGGAGCTGAGCCCTGTCCCCAGCAATTGCAAGTGGGATGCCTGTGTCCCAGCAGCAGACAGCCTCCTCCTGCGCTCTAAGTGAGGGGAGCCCGTCTGAGCCCCGGCTGCCCGCCAGCTACCTCTCCTAGAGGGTGCGAGCACCCCAAGTGGGCCCAGCAAGAGTGGAGGGATCTGTGACATCCATCGCCCAGGCCCTGGGAAGGAGGGGACCACGTGGTGCTGCTTACCTGGAAAGCCAAGTGAGACTGAGACAGGAAGGAGCTGGTGGGTGTGAGAGTGATGATCACAAACGCAGGTGCGTGACGGTGGCACCGGGGCTGCTCTCCTGGCAGCCGGGTACAAACGGGGAGCCCGGGAGAGAAGCCAAGAAAAGTGGGTTGTGGCCACATCACAGAGGGCTTGCTGCCTGGGTGAGGAGTCTGCACTTGACTTACGCGGCAGGCGTTTGAACCGTGGAGGAGCAAGAAGATTCATCTGGCTTCTGGGTATAGGATGCAATGAAGCAGCAGCAGAAACTCCAGCTGGGGACACTAAGGCAGTATTTACACTTTCGGTCTGAGTTTGAGATGATGGAAAGGTGGCCACAGGGATCAAAGTGAAGGTCTCATCCTGGAGCACATTAGAATCTCCTGGGAAGACAGTGGACGGCAGCCCCTCTGGTGGTCCTAATGTGCGGCAAGCTTGGGAACCTCCAGTCTAAATTCCAGTGGATTCTACTCCTTGCTTGGCAGAAATGTAGAATCTCAATTCCCACCCTGACCGGCACTAGAAATTGCATTACACAAGATCCCCAGGCGATTCTTGGGCACATGAAAGTTTGAGAAGCCCCGGTCCAGAACATTCTATTACAATGCCTCTACTCTAGTTAAGGGGCAACTCAGAGCCCCTGCAAGATGCCCCCTTCTCTAATAACGACCACCACATGCCCAATGCCTACTCATTCCCCGGACTATGCTGGATAATTCCCCACGCTTTGATCCAACAAACCTTTATTTTAACTTACACCTGAATTTCAGACTTGCAGAAAAGTTGCAAGAGTAGTACACAGATTTCCCTGTGTTTCACCCAGTTTCCCCAAATACTAACATTTTACCATTTAATGTTATCACTTCTCTCATTCCCATTCTCTCTTCCTCTGTATCTATTTGTATATGAACCTTTGAAAATTGCAAATGTGATGCACTCTTATCTCTAAATACCTCAAAGTGTAGTTTCCAGCAGGGCACGGTGGCAGACGCCTGTAATGCCAGCACTTTGGGAGGCTGAGGCGGGAGGATTGCATGAGGCCAGGATATTCTCTTATATTACTGTAACTATGATACAGTTATCAAAAGCAGGAAGTTAACATTGATATACTACTACTATTATCTAGTCTGCAGACTTTATTCCAATTTTTTCCAATTATCCCAATAATAACCTTTATAGCCTTCAAAAATTATTTTCTAGTCCAGGATCAAAACTCTAGCTACACATTGCATGTAGTTGTCATGTCTCTTTAGCTTCCTTTAGCCTGAAGAATTTCCTCAGTCTGTCTTTGTTTATATGACCTTGACATTTTGGAAAAGACTTGGCCAGTTATTCTACAAAGCTTGGGGTGACTCTGATGTTTCCTCATGATCAGACTCTGGCTATGCATTTTGGGCAGGAGTACCCAGAAGTGGTGGGTGTCCTCAGCACATCACACCACGAGGCACAGGATGCTGACTTGTCTCTTGACTGGTGATGTTCATTTTAATCACTTGGTCAAACTGCCGTCTGCCAGGTTTCTCCACTGCAAAGTAACTATTTTCACCCTGTCATGAGTCTTGTGGAGAGACACTCTGAGACCATATAAATATCCTCATCAGCTTCTCATCGGACTGTCACTCGCTAAACTTAGCATCCATTGATGATCTTTGCCTCAATTGATTATTACTGTGATGGTTACCAAATGGGGATTTTCTAATTCTAGCCTTCCACCCTTACTAGCTGGCACTCAACTCTAAAGAAAAGCTTTCCCTATTTATTTATTGGTGGGTTTACATCATTGTGGACTCAGAGATTTTTATTTTATTCAATGAATTATACTCAGTTACTGCCATTTATTTTGATGCTGAAATTGTTTTAGATTTGGCCATGGGGGCTGCTTCAAACTAGCTCCTGTCTTCTTGGGACATGTCCCCATCATAATCGGAGCCCTTCTTTTTTTTTTTTTTTTTTGAGACAGAGTCTGGCTCTGTTGCCTGGGCTAGAGTGCCGTGGCGTCAGCCTAGCTCACAGCAGCCTCAAACTCCTGGGCTCAAGCCATCCTCCTGCCTCAGCCTCCTGAGTAGCTGGGACTACAGGCATGCGCCACCATGCCCGGCTAATCTTTTCTATATATGTATTTTTAGTTGTCCAGATAATTTCTTTCTATTTTTAGTAGAGACGGGGGTCTCACTCTTGCTCAGGCTGATCTCGAACTCCTGACCTTGAGCGATCCACCCGCCCCGGCCTCCCAGAGAGCTAGGATTACAGGCATGAACCACCGCACCCGCCCAGAGCCCTTCTTTATTTTCTGGCAGAACAAGATGTTCCAGCAGGCTCATCTTGTCATTTCTCTGCACCAGCCATGGGACCAGCCATGGGACCAGCCATTTCTTCCGGGAGCCCTGGTTCCTTTCGGTGGCATCTGATATTCAGAAACCATCATCTGGGTGTCAGGTGTGCTCCTTGTTATGAGGATGTCATTACTCTTAGGACCTCTCAGTGGTCAGAGCTAAGAAAAAAACCGTAGTGCCTCTCTCTCTATTTCTATATCTCTCTTTCTCTATGTATCAAAAGTGTGAGCTCTTAACTGATAGCTCCAATTCCAGCCCAACCCTAGAGGGCTTATTCTAACCTTCCCCTTTCCAGATTTGCAACTTCTTTTCTCTAATAATGAGAAACCTGGCTCCAGGTTTCTCATTACTTCTTTGCTCAATTCTGGAATACCCAGAAAGTAGTTTCAGAATTGCTAACCCATGCACCTATGAAAAACAAACCTAGAAGCAACCAGTTATTCATATCACCTGATCAGTGCCAGGTGTAGGTGGTCCTTGGCAGCAAACGAGCAAGGTAAATGATGAAATAGAATGCAGTCATCTGAAGGAGAGCAAAGGCCTCCCAGGTGTGCAGTGCTTGCCTTGAGCGCCGGTCTGGAGGTGTGACATTATCTGAGGACAGGAGGTGTCCATCAGGAGGACCACTGGAGTCAGAGACTGAAGCCCACGAGTCCTTCCCTTGTGGCAATGCTGAGGGAAGGCTCATGTGCCAGAGGTGACCTGGCCTGCCCACTTGGTCCTCAGCCACCATGAGGAGACACTGAGGCAGCTGTCAGAGCTGGCGCCATTCCACATTCCAGGCCCATCAGTCACTAATCCTGTACCGAGTCCCCCGTAGCCAAGTAACTTTGGGTCACGGAGCATCCTGGTTGGGCCGCAAGGAGGGCAAACACTGGTCAGGCCACTGTGACAGTCCACTCCACCCAGCTGTTGTTTTCCATTTCCGGTTAATAAATTGGCTCTCAAGTCTTGACTGCTCAGATACTGCGGCTCAGCATCCCCCAGGCCTGGTGAGCCTGCGACTCTCTGAGCCTGGACTGTGGAGAATTCTCCAAGGCACGCGTGGGATGCTTCTCTGAGCTCCTGTTAGTGCCCCTCCCTGCACTGGGGAGGGCGAGAAGCGAGCCCTGCCCTCTAGGGATTTACAGTCGGGAGCCGGAGGCAGCCAGGCCTCAGAAACCGCCTGTGCTGTGCTCACCTCCCTGCTCCTGTGCTGGGACAGGGGACCAGGGGCAGTTTATGTCATCTACCTGGGTGGGGTGTGGGGGTTAGGGATGGCTCCCTAGAGGAGATCTTTAAGCTCAGCCTTGAAAGATGAGTGAGTGTGTGTTTCCCAGGAAGATGCTGGATAGAGGGAGGAAAGGGAAGAAAGTGGGGAGGCAAGGACCAGCTGGTATCAGCTAACAGGGTGACCGGAGGAGAAGACAGAGGGCCAGGCACGGATGGTCCCACATGGTCTTTGTGGAATCTCCAGGAGACCAGGGAGGCAGATGCCTCATTTCTCAAGCTCTAAGATGCACTTACTTATCAAATAAATTTAATAATATATTAGGAGGAAACAAAAACCCTGCAACATAAAGGTACATGCCAATGGTATATCCTGATCTAAGAAGCAGTAAAATGTGTTGGGGGGGTGGGGGGTAGGGGTGGAGGTGGACATGGGTCTTAAAATAGAGAACATACCTGACTTCTCCAGAACCAACTCAGATCCACGTGGCTGCCTGGTGGGCAGTGGTGCTAAAGATTCTGGGACTGTTCAGACACAGCCAGACGATGCCATGATTGATTAGTGATGTCTGCCCTGGGAGCAGGAGTAGAGACCAAGCCCCTGCTTCCTCTGCTGTGGGCAATTAGGGGCCTTCATCCTTAGGTAATGCAGTGCCAGGGCAGGATTCTGGACAGGAACGTGACACAGTGGCATCTGCGTTTGTGATGGTCTGAGCCTTGGTCCACAAACTCATAGGTATTGAAGTGAGAAATGTCATTTAAAAAAATGTTTTCACATAATTAAAGCTAATTAAGTCCAACTCTGAGTCCCCATTTGGCCATGCTGTTGAGAAAGCCCTTCTCCATCATTTTGGGGGCTCTTTCTGCTCTGGATTGGGGACAGGGCCCACAAATATATGCAGCAATGCCACACTGGAGGGTGGGGCCGTGGCAAGTCATGGCTACCCAGTGACACCGTTCCCATGAGATGCCCAGTGTCCCTGTGCACGTGAGCCCTTCAGGCCATGAGGCTGCACTGCTTTCTGTGCCATGCACCGGGCACGCTGAGCCCTAGGCTCAGGTCCTGCCTCCCTAAGGATGCCAGGCTGCCACCCCTTCTGATGTCCTGCCTCTTCCTCTAGGTAAAGCCACGGAGTGGTGTGTGGGTGCCCGTTCTCCCCAGGACTGACCACCGCCCACCCTCTGTCAAGCCAGATCTGCCCTCCTCACTTTGTCTTACTCATTCCGAGACCACCCACCACTCCCTGCCCAGAGCACTCGACACATACTCATCCACGGGTTTAGGCAGGTATGAAACATGGGGAAGAAGAATATCTCGTGTCTCACAGGCAATGCTGGCTTTTGTCCCAGGAACATAAAAGAGGCCTGGCTACTTGCCTGAGCTGGAAGAATCAGGGGAAAATCAAGGAGCCAAAGCGCACACTAATGTTTTCACGTGTCGCCCGCTGCGCACTCCTGCAGCCTGGGGCGGCAGCTGTCCCGCGGGGGTGCAGACTGAGCCAGCGCATGGGGAAAGGGAACAGATTCCAGAGGCAACAGCAAGGAGGAACCAACAGGACTTGGGGGCATTCGTTACACAGGTAAGAGAGACAAGTCTAAGGCAGCAATGCCTGGGGGTATTTTTGGTTGTCACAGCGTTGAGGAAGGCGCTATTGGCAGCTAGTGGGTAAAGGCCAACGCTGCAAAACATCCTACCATGCACCAAATGACCCCCACCAACAAAGAATTATCCTGCTCCAAACAAGGTAACTCACAAATTGCTGATTTGGCAATTTCTCTCGAATTCTCACAAAACACCTACAAAGTAGGTTTTATCCCTGTTTAGCAGAAGAGGGAATTGATTGAGAGAGGCTAATTTGCCCAATGGTGCTCAAAATGGTAAGTGGCTGAACTGAGATTAGAATGTAAGTCTGCGTGATTTGGGAATATTCATTTACTCAGCTGGAACAGTTTGGACAAACAAAGATTTGGTTAAAATGAATTTAGGTTGCTTTCATCTATTCTAAATAGAGCAAGGCAAGACAAAGTGGGTGAAAATGAATTTTAGAAGCTAAAGTAGCCAACAAATGAGTCTTGGTTAACTAAACAGTATGTAAAGTATTTGCATAACAGAAAAATGTTAACTGTGGCTGGAAACATTCATTTTTAAAATCAATTTATGACAATAAATCATTCACCAAAAAATCATCACACAAAGAAGACATGATTGGCTGAAAATAAACTAGAAGGAAAAAACCCTCTAAAATCTCCCTAAAACTCCAAATCCTTGTCTTTGATTATTAGTTATTATTTTTATTTATTTATTTTTTTGAGACAGAGTCTCACTCTTTTGCCCTGGCTAGAGTGAGTGCCGTGGCGTCAGCCTAGCTCACAGCAACCTCAAACTCCTGGGCCCAAGCAATCCTCCTGCCTCAGCCTCCAGAGTAGCTGGGACTACAGGCATGCGCCACCATGCCCGGCTAATTTTTTCTATATATTTTTAGTTGGCCGATTAATTTCTTTCTAATTTTAGTAGAGGCGGGGTCTCGCTCTTGCTCAGTCTGGTCTCGAACTCCTGAGCTCAAACAATCCGCCCACCTCAGCCTCCCAGAGAGCTAGGATTACAGGCGTGAGCCACCGCGCCCGCCCTGATTATTAGTTGTTATCGTCTTGTTAATTCTTTCATTGTTTTCTTTTTTTCAATTACAAAAGCAACACGTGCCTGTTATAGGAAAACCGAAACTTAGGTCAATCAAACAACAAATATACATATATAAAGCATCTTGGCAAAGAACCTTGTGCCCACTCACCCTCCTTAGGTCAAATATGGTGTATTTTCCAGACTTTTCTCTATGGACACTACGGATGTATTTTCCACATTCTTTCTCTTTCACTCTCTCATTCTTGCTTTTTCTTTCTTCCCTTTTAACAAAAATACAATGATATGAAACTTTCCGTTTTGTAAACTCCCATACTCTACTTAACCAATCCTCTATTTTTGAACATTTGGATTCTTTCCAACATTTTGCTGTTACAAACCTCACAATACAGTAACAAAAAGGAATATACCGCAATGATGCAAGACAGACAAATCTCACAAACACAATGTCGAGTGAAAGGAACCAGACACAAACATACACAGCATGATTTCATTTATGTAAGATTCTCTCACAAATAGGCAAAAGTAAACCACAGGGTCCAGCAGTGCATACTCAGGAGGCAAAATGAGAAAGGAAGAAAGACACGATTACCCCAGGAACAGGGTAACCGTGTCCTGTAGGGTTGACACGGCCTCTGTGCTGGGAAAGGCACCAGGGCATCCACATCCTGGTTCTTGACTGGTGGTGTTTGTGGACGTTTACTTTACAATAATTCATTAAGCAGCACTTGCGTGTTTTATGTACTTTTATGTATGTATGTGACATTTCATGATAAAAAACTTTTTTTTTTTTTTTTTTTGAGACAGAGTCTCACT
>NW_012147986.1:3282593-3305418 GCF_000956105.1 Propithecus coquereli
AGTAGAGACGGGGTCTCGCTCTTGCTCAGGCTGGTTTCGAACTCCTGAGCTCAAACAATCCGCCCGCCTCAGCCTCCCAGAATAAAAAACTTTTTTTAAAGAACAGATTAAAATAGTTGACTACAAAATTAACTAGAAATTTAAAGCAGAGGGTAAAACTTAATACTCAGAAATTTAAGCAAAATATTTGAAAGGAGCCAAATCGATGCTACATTAAAATTCCAGTTTTGGGGAAATAATGTGGAATATACTTTTAGACCAAATTGCGCTTTGGGCTGAGTTGTTATCTCTCCATCTTGTTCTCAACCGAATTGTTTTCTACAAAATTGCTTTTGTTTTTGAGCAAGTCATTTGGATTCTTCTAAAGCCCAGCAATTTTCCGTGGCCCTCACTGTACTGTACAACTCGGATGGTAGTAAAGTTCTTAATTTTTAGTAAAAACCTCGCTCACTGTGTTTCACCATCTGCACTTGGGGCCATGTGACACTAGAGACTATTGTCCTGCCCAAGCTGTGAGCCTGAAGTTTGCCTCTGCCTCTCTTAGAAAGCCTACCTGCCTTCCTGCCTTCCTTCCTTCCTTCCTTCCTTCCTTCCTTCATCCACAAGGGCTATCTCCAGGCACCCACTGTCGCCAGGCACTGTGCTAAGTGCTGGGCCTCTGCTCCGACAGAGCTCCATCTGAACATCCAACAGGTAACTATGTCATGTGGTGGTAAGAGAAAGTGAAATGAATCAGAGTGAGGGGGACAGTGGATAGGACGTGATGGAGATGTGCAATTCTATATAGGCGCAGTCAGGGGAGGCCTTGTGGGTTCGGGTTCGGTGACATTTGCCCAGGGACCTGAATGACATGAGGGACACGACAGAGGCGTTGGGGAGAGTATTCCAGGCAGAGCACCCAGGTGTTCCGGGAAGAGAGAGTGAGGGGTGAGGCCCGGAGGGTGGCCAAGGCCAGATCGGGTGGGGACCCGCTGCTGAAGAGGCGTGGACCTTCTGCTGAGCAGGATGGCATTGCAGGGAAGGCTGGGATTTGACACCTGGTTTACAAGGATCGTGGCAAGCTTGGGCAGAGCCTGGGGGGAGGGGTGCGGTGGGCAGAGCCAGGGGACATAAGGAGAACAGCTTGGAGACTTTGTGAGGTCCAGTTTCTTTGAGTAACAAGCCCCTCTCCAGGGGCCCAGAGGCCCTGGGCACAGGATAGCCTCCTCCCTGGCTCTGGTTTGATACTCCAGGCCTGTTCCTGTGACCAAGGGGCTTCCCTCTGCAGCGGCTGTGACAACCCCCTTTCCCTAATCGCCAGCAGCTGGTAAACAGCACTTCCCTCCGTGACTGGTGCGTTTATTTACAGCCAAGTCCAGGAGCCTCCATTTATCTCTCTTAAAAGACACCTTGCCCAAGCTGCCCCTCACTCCAGCCTGTCAAGACCTTTTTGGATCCTGATTCCGTCGGGCCGCTGGGTGCCATCTTGCTCCCTGGGGTCATGCCCAGGTATAGAGAATGTGCCGTCCATACCCGACGCCAAGTTATTGTATTGACATGGAGTGGGATGGGGCTGAGGACAGGGTCCCATTGACGCCTCTGGACACTTTCCTGAAGGTTGACTTATGTCCACTAATCCAACTTCGGTGGGGCCACCAGTAATGTGTTAATAAAATACTGAAATTTGTGAGTGATTTACTTTTTAAAAATCTGTAACAGAGCATGTTAAAGTCTAGTTCTATAAAAACATTATTCTCACTTACTTGCAATCCAGTGAACTTTCTCAAGTTGAGGAGAAAGGGTGGCATTCCTTCCTGTTTCTTACAGGTGACTCATACCCAGGTCAGCTCTGCCGCTGCCTCTAGCCTCCACAGAAACCCCCAGAAGAGCCCCAATTCTTCTAGAGTAGTAGGGATTACCTTCAGCCCTGAGGCAGCTCCCTTCTATTCCTTGGCAAATTTGTTTCGACTGCTAAAAGAAACCTACACTCACCTTCCCTCTGCACACTCTTGACCCCAATAACCTCACTCTTGTTTAGTTAACCTCACTTTCCTCTGCCTGCAAAAGAAAAGACAAGGGCATTTCTATTTTACACAGACAGTGACCCTGCCTGACAATATCCACCTTGTTCTCTGCTAAGGTAGATCTCAAGTGACTTCCAAAATTACATATATTAAAATAAGAAAAATTTTGAATAAAAATCAAGGTCAGATAAAAGACTAGGAGGAAATTAGAACACGGTCTCACATAATTACTAAAGATGAGGTGTGAATTTGGCTTTGAACTTCCTGGCAGCCAAAGCGAGAAGAGAAAGGTGATCCATTTCATGATTCACTGTTTCCCTGAGGTAAACACACGCCCATGCTTCCAGGGGAAGCAATGGGATTCCTACAATGTGTTCCAAAAGAATAGTATTGCCTGACATTAAAGGATCTAAGTGTGGTGAAGACAAAGCTTAGCCTCACCCAGGTCCTAGCCTGATTATCTGTTTCCACTGATTCGTCTTCTGAGCCCCGTGCTGTCCCATGCCTTGTGTTAGTCTGAACTTGACTGGTACCTTTTTTGACAAAGGCTTTTAACTGCAAAGTAGCAAAGAATTGTGATAATACCTGCAGTTACTTGCGTTCACGTCGAAGACTTGCGTTCACATCGAAGTGTGTAGTCACCATTGATTATCTGGCTAGAGCTCTAGCTACTGTTGTTCTGAACTTGCTGTTGGAAAGATACATGTGAATGCTGGAACTTAAGGCATCTTACACTCTTCTGATGAGATACTTGCAAAATGCAGGCATTTTAGCAAGGGTATCTCTCTCTCTCTCTCTTTCTCTCTCTCTCTGAGCCACTTCCGCACTACCTGGGTTCTCTTTGAGGGGAGTCTCTGAGCTGCCCTGCAGGGATGGTGGGGTCTCACAGTTTGTTTGACTTTCTGAACAGTGCCTACTGGAGGTACCACCTGGAAAATGCTCCCCTCCTCCACTGCCAATGTCCACATTCTGTCCCTTAGTCACCCTCGCCTCTGCTCCTCCTTTCAGTTTAACCACTTCCTGCTCACTATTTGTTGTCTAAATAGCACAGTCAGAATGACATATTTGAACACTTCCCCACCCTCAGATGTAATTTTCCTTTCCAGGCTTAGTCCCTCTCCAGTGTTGGAATTTTGGATTGTGAACATCCAAGACACATGCCTGACAGTGCTCCAAGTTTCTTTCCTTGCCTAGTAAAATGATCATAATTGCTCACAGGTATTGAATGTCTTCTGCATGTCGGACACTGAGATAAGCTCTTTGCACACTTTATCTTACTTAATCCCCCCAACAGCCCTGGGAAGTAAGTGCTATAATTATCCTCACTCTACAGATCATGAAAATAGAGCTCAAGACACTTGCCCTGGTCACCCAGAGTGCAGAGGGTGGAGCTGGCATTGCCCCTTAGATCCATCTGCACCTGGGCATCACCCAGGACCACCTTCCGGTATCTAAGGGACATGGGCTCCTCACATGCCACGTGGCCAGCCCACGCATCTCTGCTGGTCAGAACTGGCTCCACTACTTCACGATGACAGTGCTTTCTACTTTCTGGGGGAACGGGGTCAGAAAGCCAGCAAGGCAAGACAAGAGCTTGTTGGAGGTTCTGTTTTTAACTAAATGAACTCCCCAGCAGATGCTGAGTCTCCCATGCCCACTGGGCCCTCCAGGAGTCACCCAGCCCGACCACTGAGGTGGCCAACAGGGTCGGCTGGGCCAGTGCCTTTCTCCCTTTGCCCCGTCCCTTGGGCCTGCCCAGGTGCCTTCTCTCTCAGGCCCACGGGTTTCCTTGAAGGCAGATGTGTTTCTGACATAGAGCTCCCTGCCTTGACAGTCATCCTCACCTCTGCCCCCAGGTGAGGCCAAGAGCATCCTATAAAAGGACTCCCACTTTCCTCCACGGCCTCAGTGGGCCTCTCTAGCTCCAATACCCACAGTCCACAATCTCTGACTTGGCGTCAGGCACACATGTACCCTTTGCTTCTGTGCCGGCTCTTGCCTCGGCCACCCCTTTAGATTGGATGGCCCAGCTGTCCCGCTATATCCTAAGCCTGTCGTCACCAGACATGCTGCCTTCACTCACAATGGGGAGGCTCCCGGAAGCACCAGCCAGTTAGAGCCTGCCCTTCCATCTGCCTGCAAGGGGGTTAATCACTCTGGCCCAGAATAAAGCTGCTTTTCCCTCTGGGCAACATGTTCACCCCTGGCCAGCAGTCAGCAGCCTCCTCTGTCTCATCGAGTCACCACAAGGATGCCCTAAGATGCAATGGCCCCAGACTTCTGCATGAAACAGAGTGGGCAGACAGCTGACTGGCCACCCAATTTGGACTGAGCCCTGAATACTTCCTGTGGAGACCCTGCCCGTGGGACCTTCGGCCGTTGGAAGCTGAATGTCTTTTGTGATGGGACGGCCCACGTGGGCAGTGGAACAGGGCCACCTTCCGTAGTCTTTGGCAAAGAGCCTTGGTGTGTCCCTCCTCATCTAAGTCATAGTAACATCTAAGAGGTGGACCAAAGTGGCCCTAGATGATGGGGACCCTGAGGCCTAAGTGGAAGGTGTGGACAATAAACCCCGGCTGGATAAATGAGTGATATCTCTGGGCCCCAAACCAAAAAGACATGGTACAGAAAGAACGTCTTCCTCTCAGAGCGTGCTGGCTTATTGAGGGTCAGCAGTGGGTGGGGGTGGGCGGGGTTCTTCTTCACAGAGGCACAGAGGGAAGTTAAGATTGAGGGGAGGACAATGACTCAGTAACAGTTTTGTGGGTTCCCAGTTTTCTGCTCCACTATGTGGAATCTAAGGCCCCCTCCATAGCAAATAGGTAGCCTCATTCAAAGGCTTCAAAAGGAAAAGATGCTATATATGGCACACTGATGACAGTGCGATACAGCTCTTGCAAAAATTGAGGCAAGGGAGTGTGGGGCTTGAGTCGGACTGCTGAGGTTTCCGGGCCCACCCCTCGCCAGCTCTGTGGACTTGGGGCAACATGTCCCACCGCTCTCTCCCTCAGTTTCCTCATCTGTAAAAGGGGGATAATGATGTTGCCCCTCAGTTAACCCCTCCCAGGGTTAACGCGAGGAGTCGCCAAGGCCCTGCAGTAGACCATGCAGCACTTAGTAAGCACCCAGTCAATGCGAGGTGTCACTATGACGTGGACCCATGCAGCAGAACAAAAGATACTTTTTCATCAGCTACTGTGAACAAAGTGGGGAAACTTTGGAAATAAGATGTGTCATCGTGTGGGGGAGGCTATCTTTACACGAAAGCTGTCTTTATAATTATCTATAGTTCAAAGCTTCCTGTCCTCAACCACAGTAAACAAGGCATCCCGATGCTCTGGCAGAACGCAGCTTTTGTCGGTGTTGCTCACAATTCTGTTTGGTGGGTTCGGTTTGGAGCCTGTCTGCAGTGATGGTTCCTAGACTCACACGTCCTAGAAGGGCCCAGCAAGTTGCTTCTATTTTTTGGAGAAAGCAGATGAGCTAGGCCACTTTTCCAAAGTAGAAGTACCAGAAAATTCCTTTTTCATCAGACCTGCAGGCTGAAAGCCAGTACAGTTACCTTTTAGGGCACCATAAAAACCTTTCAAAAAATTGTAGGTGGCTTTTAGAATAAGAAGTCACTAGTCAAGAAGGAGAAAGACACCTTTTTCCTTCCTCTCGTCTCTAAAACAAGCGCTCTCCTGGGCAGTAAGAACACAGTCCGCAGGGCGCACTGCACTCAGCAGACACCAAGGCAAAGACTTGAGCTCAGGCTCACACTACAGAGGCAGCGCCATGAGCGCGGGGATTTCTGTGCGTTTCGTTCATTGACGTGTCCTCACCTCTGAGAGCCTGACACAAAGCAAGCGCTCAGTCCGTATTTGTTCAATGAATAGATAAATGTAAATTAACCATAGGGGTTAATATGTAAAAGACCTAACATCCTAAACTGGGGACTTGTCTCAGTGAGTTGTGCGACTCACGAGGTCTTTTCCTCCACGTGTGTCTGGCACACCTTGTGTCCCAGCCCCTCTGGGCCACATCCCAGCGCCAGAGCTGGTCCCTGTCTGGAATACCTGGTTCATTGCACTGGCTGTCTTCTTTTCCGGTGACACTCCTTCCCAGCAAACACTCTTCCTCCGGGGCCCAGCTCGAATGCACTGCCTCTGTGATTTCTCACTTTCCTGTACAACTTTATTCCACAACTAACCACCTTGTATTAAATTGTGCTCATATCTTTCCCACCAGACTACGGGTTGCTCAAAAGACTGGAAAAGTCTTGGTGGTGCCTACAACCCAAGCACGTAGTCTGCATCATCAGAGGCTCCCTGACGAAGGGTGAGTCAGCTGAGAGTGCGTGAATGAGCAGGCGAAACGTGCAGACAGGAGGGTGCAGCAGCGGAGAGGATGGGACTGTGGCTAATTCTGACCAACAAATGGGCTCAACTGGAGCCACGCAATCTAAGTTCTCATCACTGAAGCTAAGGGCTGAAAACTTTTGGCCAGTGAATTTTCCATGACATAAGAAAAAAGGCCAGGTGTGGTGTCTCATGTCTGTAATCCTAGCACTCTGGGATGCCAAGGCAGGAGGATTGTTTGAAGCCAGGAGTTTGAGACCAGCCTAAGCAAGAGTGAGACACGTCTCTACTAAAAATTCAAATATTAGCTGGGTGTGGTGGTGTGTGCCTGCAGTCCCAGCTACTCAGGAGGCTGAGGCAGGAGGATCGCTTGAACCCAGGATTAAAAGTTGCAGTGAGCTATGATGATTGCCACTGCATTCCAGCCGGGTGACCGAGCAGGACTCTGTCTCAAAAAAGAAAAAAAAAAGAAAAAGAACTTCGATTAACTCAGTCTCATAAGAAAAACTATGAAAGGGTAAACTAGGATATAAAACATCAGGAAGAACCAAAATTTCTTTAATAATGAAATAATTTATTATTTGTTAACAGTTGAACAATACAGAAGTTTACATATACACAGCAAAGATTCTCTAAAACATGTAGTAGTTTCTAAAAATGCATGTGCTAACTGTAGTAAAAAGCACCATTCTCTATGGTCTTGACACAGGATTTACATTGGCGTCATATTTACATAAAGAAATAGACATCGGAAACAGAATTTCACACTCTTTCATCTGCTGCTCCCCTCTTTAGGCTGCGTTTACCATTAGGAAGATGGCCCCCCAAAACTGATGGTTAACAGCAATGTTCCAAGAGCACCAATTCTAGGGACAAGGGGTAAAGGCAAGTTTGGTTCTCAGGTAAAAGCTAAAATGAAGAATGCCCCCTCGATCCACCACCTCCCCGAGAATAAGAAATCAAAACTTAAAATCTGGATCGATCTTAGAATTGGGTGCTTTACTAATTCTCATTTTATAATTTTGAGAGAAGACAAAAATACTCAATTTCTTCAGCCATTCAATAGCTGAATGCCAGTCAATTATTTCTTTCAGAATACAAGAAAATCATCCATGTAATAAATAGTGATGATGAAATCATGATAAATCACATCTTGTACCCCACCCCCTAACCCAGTATCTTTCGAAACAAAACAGTTTACAGAGATCTGATCATGTAGAATGAGAAAAACTACCTCATCTAAAAGTGTCTTTGGGTTGTCTTCTCTCAAGAAGGGTTTTAAAATCAGGAGTAGCCAGCTACCTAAACATGCTGCATCAGAGTCAGACATAGAAAAATAATAGATTGACATGCAGGAAATTGCCTTTTAGCCTTTCACTATCTGGGGTTCAACACACAGGGAAAGGAAAGAGGGGCAGACAAAGGAACTTGGGGAAACAAAGAAGAAACAGAAAAGACCAAGATCTGGGGGAATAAATAGATTATAAAGCACAAAGAAAGTGGTATTCTTGCCAACACAGTATGGTAGAAAAACCTAAACAATAATGTGTGTGTGTGTATATATATCTACTTTTCAAAAATAGGTTCTCTCTTTAAAGGATGGGGAAGAGGCAAGGAGAAAAACATCCACAAAATGCATTATCAAGCCCCAAGATATTGCCAGACAGTTATTTTGAGCATCACAATCCTACCTAGTTTACACTTTTTTTCACACCCCAGCATTTGCTCTTGGCCACTTTAGGGATGGGGACAGAGACCCACAGGAAACCCAGGTGAGGACCCTTTTTTTTTTTTGGTAGAAAAAATAGAAGTTAAATGAAAATGCCCACCTTAAAAAACAAAAACAATACAACAAAAAACACTCAAGTGCTGATTGCAGAATCAGGGACTACTTAATGCTCAGTTCTGAATCGACACTGAAATTATTTTAGTCTTAGGTTGACAGGGAGAATTTAGGTCCTGCTCATAAATGTGATGCTCTTTGAATCACTAAACTAGCCTTAGCTCTGTGACTAGAGAAAGGAGCAAGTTGCTACCAGCACTTGAGGAATTCAAGATCTCTGCTTAGCAAAAAAAAAACAAAACAAAATAAAACACCCTGGGTGCTCGGTCCACCATTCAAAGCCAACAAGGATGGAAAGCTATGTTTTCAGGGATGTTAACAGAAGCACATATATATTTTCTCACTGCATGAAATTAAATTGGACTGCGTGCTCTTATTTTCCCACTTGCATTATGATGGTATCAATAAGAGTGCAGTTTAGATTTCTTTTTAGCTTTTAAAATCAACTTTCACATAAAAATATTCATGTGCCTATATTTATACACATCTATATTTACGTACAATTGTCAAAGTCTTAAAGGCTGGGGTTTATGTTTGCCCATCCCCTCCCCCAAACAACCCTAATAGAAAGGTTTTCATTTTGCTTAAAAAGACAAAACAACCAAAAAGACCCTATAGCTCTTAGCAGTCACGCTGGTGGATCAGTGAATGAGAGAGGACAGATTGGCAAATCAGGGCTGCCGATCAGCCACGTGGGGAAGGGGAGTAGCTGCCTTGGGCTGAGTTTGCTGGTCCTGAAGGTTATAGTTTTGGTTAGAGAGAAGCCTGTCTAGCATGCTGACTTGGTCTACCTTGAGCTCTAAAAGTAATGTCTAACCCTGGTGTCAGTTTATCACAAGTGCATTAAAAATATAGAGATCTATCAAGTTCCACATTTATATGCTATCAAATTGAAAAGGACCAGACAAACAGTGCAAAGGTCAAATAATTACTGTTTTATATTGGGACAGTACATTTCATATTTCAACCAAAAGACAAAAATGCAGTTTAACTCAAAGGCACAACAATTAAAACACAGAAAATAATAGCATCTCTCAGATGCCTTATTTCTAAATTAAACAAAGAAGTACACACATTTTGTTCCCTTCCCACCCCCAATGCAAGCCCATAAGCTTTCTCCAAAGTCTTGAGTCTTTGATGCCATCCAGCATCCAGCATCGTGGACTTGTGAGGCGCTTGGATGTAGCAGTGAAATAAAATACTCGAGAGGTCTAGCGAATGGCATTCAAAAGGGACCTCAAAGTGCAGATATATCTTTTTCAAACGTGTTACAGGCTGAGCTGGCTCTTTGAACACTATCACTTTGCTTAAATTCAGGAAGCAGGCTTTAAAAATGCAAAAGGCATACAAGTTGTATTTCAGTGCAAATCTTTAGCTGGTTATTGGAAAAGATTCCAACAATTAAAAAAAAAAATCCTTTGTGTCACCTGCCCCTCTCCCCACCCAAAGCTGAAATGAAGAAAACAACAGAACAAAACAAAAACAGAAGAGTTACAGATGACTTTGGAATCCACTACTTCTAATGAAAACATTTTTAATACGTTAAAGAATAATCTAAAAAAAACTCCACAAAAGTAATCTTGCTTTGTTTAGCTCGCTCTTCATGTATAGGATGAGCTTCCATGTAGAGTGCGTTTGAACTTTGACTTTCGCTGTGTGCAAGGCGCGGGCACCAGGTGAGCCACAAGGCTGTGGTGTGCTAGTGACAGCAGGCCAACAGCGGAGCGGGTTGGCTGCCCACTGCCGAGTCAGCCGTTGAGCCCTTAGGTCGCAGTGCGTCTGTGGATTTTAGGAATGTTCTCATCACTTTGTGACACACTCTGCTTCAGCATCACAGATTTTACAAATGGTTCAAATTCAATGAAAAAGATTCGCCAGAGGCTGAAAACATCAAGACCTCGAAAATATGAATGCAAAAATATTAAGGGGAATGAACCAATTTTGTAGATACCTACATACAAAGTTTCTAGAACATCTATAAAAGCACAAAGTCATAAGAATTTATTTTCCATTACATTAGTTTATATAAAATGAATAAATAGTATTTATAGATTTAATGTGTCTTATGTACATATACATGTGCTCTGTTTTAGCTTAAATAAAAATGCTACAAAGTGGGAGACCACTTAAGGGAAAAATCAAAACCAAAAAGAAAAATCAGCCTTTTAAACTATCAACCCAAAAGCCTCCATAAAGAAGTTTCTGGGTGTGTCCAAAAATAATACGGAGAGGAGTTCTAGTAACACCGTACCATCCCCTCCTGTTCACCTGCAACATAGAGAGTAGAAATGTGGACTTTTTCTTTCACTGATCATGGCCACTAGCTCAGCTAGTGCCAAAGCTCAGTTATTGCTGAAAGTTAAATAGGAAAATATATTAGAATTGGACCAAATGTCACTTATTTGGAAAAAAAAAAAAAAGAGGCATAATCACTTTGTGTTAAGTGGGAAATGGAGATCTCATTTATCTCTGAGGTAGGAAAAAAAAAATGTTCCAGAGACAAGTAGCATTAGCAAACTTTGAGGGGAAAATGTGCCTTGAGATAGCGGTACACAGCAAGGTCCCAAGAATATCGCACAAAAATAGATTGTACCGTTTTGTTTGTGAGAACAAACAATTTGGAACTTTTATAAGCTGTGCAACCCCCAAAGACACGCTATCAAGGTGTCCGTTTTAAAGTGAGAAATACTGCTCCCATCCACATGGGCTGTGTGGGAAGGGGGTGTTTTCCAGAGGTATTCCTGACTTCCTCACTGGGGGTGAGGTCCATGGTTAAGTGTTCTTAAACGCCGCTTTCAAAGCTTACTTTGGAGTTCTGAGATCAGGATCTCAACTTTAAAAGTTTGTTTCCTTCAGTTTCCTAAGCACAAGACACACTTGGACAATCCTCCTATGCAAGTAACATGGTAAGCCAGAAAACCGTACGAAAGGTCTGGTGGAATACACGAGGACAGTAAAGAAGAGGGAAACTGCTGAGATGTGAAAATTGCTTATTCGGTCTAAGAATTCTTGGGTGCTTCAAATTGATTGGAATGTACAGTCTCTCAGAGACGAATTTTTATGGAGAGAAAGAGAGAAGCTAGTGGATGCAATCAGAAACCCACAATCCTAAGCACTTCCTTGGAAACGGTTACAAAGGTGATTTTGGTAAAGGTGGTACACTGAAGTTTACGTGCAAGGGCGTTGTGGGCAGGTCCAATACACTACCTAATCAGCTCCGACAGGGATAACCTTCGCGGAGGCAGCTGCAGCAACCACTCTCTTAGAGACCGAAACACATCTTGCGACTGTCCTGGAGCTTTATTCTCTTGATGCTGGCGCTGGAGTAGCCCTCGTCACTGCCAAGGCTCTGCATGCTGCCCCGCTCGTCAGAATCACTCACACTGCTGCTGCTCCAGTCCAGGTCACCCGTGAGATAGTCTGTGCTCTCCACGTCAACATCGATCTCTTCTGCAGGGAGGACGAGAGAGAGACATTGATGGAGACGCTATGCAGACAACTCAGGCTAAAAACCAAACCTACCCCAACCAAACCCTTCTGTGGACACTGTCATCTAACTGTTACTGGGGAAGAGGAACTTATCACCAGAGGTCACACTGCTCAACTTCTCCAAATCACAAGCAAGTTCTAGTTCCTTCTATGCCCTGCCTCCTGAGAGCAGCACAGGTGGGAGAGGACAGGGAGGCAGGGAGAGGAGGGCTGAGAGCACAGCCGGGGGGCTCACCCCTGTCCGAGTCGGAGCGCTCCGAGGAGACGGTGGAGCCGATGCTGTCCATCCGGATCCTCTCGATGCCCAGCTTCTCCAGCTGCCTCTTCAGGTGTCGCTGCTCTCGCTGAAGCTGGTCTATTTGGTGAACGGCTTTTCTGTCACAATCTTCAAGTTTCTGCAAGTCAAAGGGGTAGTCGTTGGAGCCCACAGGGAGATTTCTAAATTGGCAATGACCCCGTATCTTCCCCTCTAGTGACAAAATGTGCCAGATTTCCTCAGAAGCCATTTGGTGTGTCACTTGTCAAGCTTCTCTCCGAGACAGGAAGTTGACTGGCCAGTGACTCCTAGCTTCGTCTAACTTCTTCAGCATCCCCAACGCTGTGGTACTTGTCCTGTCACGAGGATTCTGGGGTGAGCTCTGACACGCTGGTATCCTGGCACCCTTCAATTCTGGTATCGAAACAACTGCAGGCGGCAACCCCCAACCTGGTCTCCCTGTCTGCAGTGATCCCCTGAAGAACTCATCCCTCTGAACTAGAAAAATGCACATGATGGGAGCCTAAAAAACCCACTTCCATTTAAAATTATGTTTATTCAAGTACGTGTCCCAATTACACAAGCACTTTTTTGTGTCTTGCCAAATTTCAATTATCAATTAACTTCTGTTTGTTAGCAGGAAATAACAGTCCCTTTTGAAGTCCTGATTTCAATTTGTCCAACAGAAGAGCTTAGAAAACACATTTCCATAGACTACTCGTTTTTATAAATCTGCCCCCTAGCTTCTCATATTCTTCAGATAATTAAGAAGATCGTTTAAATTGTAGCTGTTTTACTTTAAATAGAGGTTCTTTTTTTCCCAGAATTATCATGTATGCAGGCTACTAACCATAATTAAAGTGATATTTGTCCAACAAAGATATGACTATCAAAACATATTGAACAGTGATTTTGGCTGTGGTGCTCAGGAGTTTGAATGCAACTCACCTGATTCTTTGCTATTCCAGCTGCACACAGAGGGTCAACTCTGCACTAGACACTCTGAGGTGCTGGGGATACAAGGTGAGCACAATGACCCAGGCCCCTCCCTGGTGGAGTCTACGGTCTAGTGATGGACACAACCCAATAGTCATACAAACCATTGTCAAATATCAACTGTGACAAGTGCTAAGAGAGACAGACACCCAATGACAAGATGACCTGTTATAGGAAGGAGGTGACTAAGTCAGGAAGGTCAATGAAGTCTTCTCAGAGCTAGCAAGACTCGCGCCGAGATCTGAAGGATGAGTAGAAGTTAACCAGGTGAAGAAGGGAAAGTGTACTAAGCAGAGGGAACAGCAAGTACAGAGGCCCCGTGGTAAGACAACATGACAAGTACAAGAGCCTGCAAACGTTGCAGAGAGGGGATGGATGGAACAAGACGATACTACAGAGGCAGGTGATGGCCAGCTCAGGCAGAAACTGGGACAGGCCCAGTGACAGAATCTATCCTGAGACACAGAAGAATTTTAAACAGGGTAATGTGTTGATTTGAGCTTTGGAAGGACTGTTCTCAGGAAGCATGGAGAGCAGATCAGAGGGGGTCAGAGGGATGTAGGGAGGCCTCTGAGGATTTTAATGCAGTACATGATGGTGGTATGAAATGGAAGTAGACCAGGTTTTGAAATATTTAGGTCTTGGAGACGGCTTAGATATGTATGGGTAAGAGCAGGAGCTATTATATCAAGGACTCCTGAGTTTCTGGCTTGTACAATTAGATGGAGAGCTGGATGGACCATTTAACTTCTGGTACATGAGGGTGAGAAACAGTCATTTGGGTTCTGGACATGTTGCATTTGAAGTGTCTGTGATTCATCCAAAAGCCATGTTGGAGGAGTTCAGAGGAGAGGACTGTCTGGAGATACACATTTTCTGATCCTCATAACAACAGACAAACCCTTGTTGGACAGGTAAAGACAAAGAAGCATCCCAAGGATACGCTTACCTTTATGTGCAATTTGGCTTTTGTTAATAAACTCAACGTAGTGTGTCGACTTGATTCTGGCCCAAGTGGCACTAGCCCCTTCAACTTCTCCAGGCACAAGCGAAGATGAGCCCGTCTACAAAAACAAGATCATAGCAGCATTTGAGAATTTCATAGTAGGCTGGAAGGCACCCCAGAAAAGAATGAATTCTAAAAGAGTGTGAAGTTGCCCAGGCTCAGTGATGGCAAATGCTACCAATAAACATATTTTGAAACCAGGTAACTCTGGTGAAAACCAATCAGAAACAAAATCCAGGGTTTTCTAAGTTAAATCTATTTATAATACAAGTGCTGGGATAGGAAATAATATCTGCTATTATTAGGCACATTTATCAGGTTATCTCCAGGTTTCTGGGTTACAATGTGACCTACTGAACATCCAAATCAGAAACTAATGACATGCCAGGGTTAGAATCCTTTTAACCTGTACTTCTCTTTGTAAGAGACCCCATTCAAAACCACTAAATCACTGTAACTATATCATTGCTGTATACGGTATCTACACATATGAATGACATACAGATGGTTCCTGATTTATGAAGGTTTGACTTACCATTTTCACTTGGAGTATTAAATGTACTTTTGACTTATGATATTTTTGACTTACAATGGGCTTATTGGGATGTAACCCATCATAAGTTGAGGAACATCTGCATGTGGATAGTTATTAATTGAAGCTTTATTTGTAATAGCAAAGATTGAAACAACCAATAGGGAACTAGTTAAATAAATCACAGTACATCCACACAGTGGAGTACTATGTAGCTTATCAAAAAGAATGAGAATGTGCTCTATGTATTGTTAAGAAAGATCTCCCAGATATATTAAGTGAAGAAAAGCGAGATATCAAACCTTGAGCACAACATGCTATCTTCATGTAAAAATGGAGGGAAAACAAGAATCTATATTCATAGTTTCTTGTATATTCACAAAAACTCTGCAATGATATCATAAGAAACTAATGACAATGGCTGGGCATAGAGATGGCAGGGAACAGTCAGACAGAGATGAGGAAGGAAGCAAGGGGAGTTTTCACTGAATAATTTTTTATACTTTTTAGTCTTGAAGTGTGTCCGAGTGACACAATGGAATACAGTTGGGAGAGGGAGAAGAACTGGATGAGGAGGAAGCCACAGCGACCCACTGAAGACAGAGCACAAGAATCCCCATAATTTTGGAAATTTATACTTAACTGAAACTTGGTTTGGGCTTTATTCTAGAACCTAACAGATTCCATGATTATAAGAAACAGCCAAATTTGGAGTTTTTGCTTAAGTCTACTGCTTCCTTAAAGCCTTCCCAAGCCATTTCAGCTCACAGTGATTTCTCCATTTTCCAAGCACTACTTACCTGCTTATACTACTCATTGGGAAGTTTGCTGCACTGCCTGCGTTGTTCGGCATTTGTTACTTTACCATTCATCACAAACTCCACAGAAAGCTGGGGCTGCAGCTTAATCACTGCTGTGTTGCCACACTGCCTCACACACACACATGCACGATAACGTCTGCGGGATGGATTATGTCATCTATTCAACTAGACTTTAAGCTTTTGGAGGACAGAGTCCATCTCTACAACATCTCTGCACCTTCAGCAGTGCTCAGAGTCAGGAGTTTGGATTAATGTTCATTGCCCACACATGATTACCTGGAGCAGAGCTCCCTGGAGCCTAGGAGGCTACTCTCCAGCTGAAGTGGGAAACAATGCAATGCCTTATATGCTTGCCCTTTTATCCTCTTAAGAATTTTACTTTAATAGCAAAAGTTGGGAATACAGACCAAAAAACACAAAAACTGCTTCAGAAAGTTGTTGTAGGGCAGGTGACTATGCATGATATTGATGTAGGAAGTCAATTCACACTCTACACCAAGACTTCAGGATGTTCCCCTAAGGCAGATCTAATAATTGTTGTTTAGACAACCTTCTGAGCCCCCTGCCCCATCTGCTTCTGAGCCTCCTGTCTCATCTGGATCATGAGGAAGCTGTCCTAGATTCTCCAAGGACCTTCTAAGTCTTGACAAGCTAGAGGAGCAGAGCATTCACTTCTGAGCTAGGAAGATGTAATGGAAGAAGTACATTATTATTTTATAAGACTTCTACTTCCTCTGAAAACCTGTCCATGTGGAAGAGCCACAAGCAAAGACTCACATTAGAAGTTGCTCCTCCCACTACTGCATGGGGGTAAAAAAGTAGAGCCTATGTATAAAACGTACTTGTTCACCTTTGATAATATTCTTCAAAAAAAGCCATGAACAAAGTACTATCTTGGGTAGATTAAAAAAAAGGAGCCACAAAAATAGATGTTATTAGTAACACTATGAGAATGTATAATCGGTCACTTACACAGTTATCCAACTTACTTCTCACTGTAAAGTTTACAGACTAATTTTCAAATTAGGAGAAAAAGTTCAATAATTAAAATTATATTCAGACATTTTTCAGCCTGCTTGTTATTTGCAAAGACTGCATGATTCAGAACAGTGTCATATTGGTCCTTTTATGATATGGGTTTATATACAGATATGAGTATGTAAATTTTTTAGGAAGTTTGTCTACTGATAAAAATACAATAAAGTCATTTTTCGATGCATCATCATTTCTCATTTTACAGGAGTCTAGTCCAGAAAGTGCAATTTTCACTACCCAAATGTGGGTTTCCAAAGAACACTCCCAGTTGTGAAACTAGAAATAAACCATTTGACTAATTCAAGTTGAGGGTTATACTTGTTCATTCAGTGTTTTCTGGCCTAATTCTATGAAAATAGGACCAGAGTTTTTTCTGGATTTTTGTAGAGATCCAAAGCCAACTCTGTCTTTGGCAGTGTCTGCCTTGGCCTTCTCCAGTGCCTCCCTGCTCAAGCCTGATGGCTGCCCTGCCCACACGCCACCACCTGCAGACACATGCCCATACAGGTGCCTGGACCAACCATAGGAGAGGGATGAAGTATATTAAGCAGATTCAATTCTATCATATAGCAGTGAAATTCAATCCCTGGACCAGATAAGAAAGCAAACAGACTCCTCTATAACAGCTCCCACCGAAGACCCTGAGACATACGCACACATACACTCACACTCACATACTCTTGGCATCTAGAATCCTTCTGCCAGCCCTGAGCACCCGTGGAACTCCCAGACACAAAACAAGCAGAACAAGCACCCATCTCATCTCTCCCTTCTCAGTCCTGGCTATTCCCCTACCCTAGTTTCCCATTTTGAACCAGGTCTAATTTCCCTTTGGAGAACTAACTGGGGTTTTGCCACATATCCTCAACAGGAAGCCACCCAACACCTCAATCTGACCCCTCCACTTGGCTCTCCTCCCATCACATCATCTTAAGATAGTTTTGCCAAGAGCTACCTCCCAGCTCCCTGGCCCCGGATGCCTCTTCCTTCTGTGCTGATCCACGCTGCTTTGTCATGAACTTTGACAAACTTCACCTGCTGACTCTTCAGAAAGATCACTTCAATTATTCTGAAAGGGCTGATATACGTTTGGTCTACAGTAGCATAAAGAAAACCAATCTTTGATCTAAACAATAATCAGTAATGCTCAGAATTAAGTGTGGCCTATAACTAGTAATAACTAATTTACATACAAACTATAGATTCTCTTTAGTAAGTTTTAAGTACCCCACATTTTATTTTTAATTTTTTTCTAATATTCTGAATCTGTCAGTTGCTACACAACCAAATATTAGTGTAGTGATTAAGAATAAAGGCTTGGGAGCCTGGCTTTGCTCCCTTTGTGACCTTGAGCAAATTTCTTATCTCCTTGCAGCATCGGTTTCCTCATCAGGAGAGTGAGGATGACAATGCCTACCTGAGAAGGCCCTTGTGCATATTAACTGAGATGAGGTACGGTCAGGGTCTGAGTATATGGTAGCAGTTATTCTTTCAATCCTAGCTTCCTTTGTAGAAGGATAATTACTGTGAGCAAACACAGATAATTATAGCACTATAATATTCCTTTAACAATCAATAGGGAAGTAAAAAATGTCCCACTAGGCAGAGAGAGGCTATCTCATAAAATCCACTTCTCTGAACTTTTCCTTAAAGAAAATGGACTTTTGTCATTAAAATCATTAATGGGAGATCAAATCCATTTTCAATGGAAACACTGATATTGCTTATGCTAAAGGTACTATTTTTTTTTTACATTTAAAAAATCAGCAAGGATTTTACAAAGCTAATGAATGCAAAAGAAAAGATTCCTTCATGGCCCCTCACATAATGTAGAGGCAGGGGTAAAGAGGACTCCAAGGTTGGGAGGGAGGCATCTGCTTCACTCTCACCTGCTCCAGAAGCAAGCGTTCTGCAGTGCCTGGGCCTCCCTCCTGCATCTCTACTGCAGTGGCCAAAGGAAAATAAAAACAAAGGAAAATATATATTGACCTGGGAAATTCAAGTACATCCAGACAACTGAAAATATCTCATATGCTACACTTTCTTCTTGCTATTGTACATTTAGGAGCAAACTAAAAACAGGTTGCTTAGGCTCGATGGGAAGAAAACTATTAATATAAAACTTTGCTGAAAGACACAAGAAAATCTGAGTAAATGGAAAAAATAGCACATTCCTGGATAAGAACCTCGAAGTAAAAAATGTCAGTGTTTCCCAAGTTTATTTACAAATTTAACACAATTCCAAGGGAAAAAAGCCCAATTGTATTCTTTTTAATGCTGAGAAATTAGTCTAAACTTCATCTAGAAGAATAAATGTGTGAGACACTGCCAAAATTTTTGAAACAGAAGAATGAGAAGGAATGTGCTGTACCAGATACTAAATTGTACTATAAAGCTTCAATAATTAAAAACAGTATAGTACTAATACAGGAACAGACAGACAAATCAAGTGAACAGAATAAAAAATCCCCAGAAACAGACCTAAGAATAGATATGTATGTAGCACATAAAGCAGATAACACTGTAAATCCTTGTGAAAAGAATGGATTATTCAGAAAATGGCAAGGGAGTGAAGAGGCTAACATCAAAATAAATTCCAAACAGATTAAAGATTTAAATATAAAATATATTCAGATACCACATAGTTCTGTTGTTAGCTTTCCTTAACTCTTGCCAGCCATGTATTGTGGAAAGCTAAATATCCAAGTGAAGGAAGTTATTAATGAAGATGGCACTGGGCTGTTTGAGACACCACCTCCTACCAGAGCTTTGCCACTGACAGAAGGCACCTGGGCTAACCACTGTGCCCTTGGACAATGCTGAATGCAGCCCTTCTTATTTCTGCCTCCAGATCAAGCCTCCTTGATTCTATTCATGTCTCTCTCTCTCAGGCTGGTAGATTTGTAAATTGGGGAATAGATTCAACAAAAAGAGTAAGATTATAGGTAGATGGTGTTATCTGTAGATTGTACCTCCTGAATTTAATATGCTACCCCTAAAGTTCTTCCTGAATTAGATATAGTCAAGACCAGGAGTGGAATCAAATGAGGGGTGTGTGTATGCTTGAGGGAAGCACTGTTATTCGTGATTATTTTTCCTTATTGAAGGTATAACTGAAATTACTTACTCTCTCAGATTTTCACAGCAAAGTATATGGCACAAAAAAGAATTATAAGGTCAGGGTAGAGCACACAGGATAGCAGCCAGTTAAGAGAGCAGATAAGTAATTAGGCTCACAGGTGGAAATCTTGACACATACACTTGGTTCATTCATTCATTTATTCCAGTAGCATTTCTCAAAGGATTATTATATGCTGCTACTCTCCTAGATCTTGAGATATAACATTAAGACCAAGTCCCTGACTAAATTTTAAGTACTTCAAAGGCAGAGTGGTCAAACGTGCAAATGAATTATGCAGAATGCTTTATCTGCGCTACCTTCAAACCATGACAAATATCAGCTCCCACTTCAAGTTCTAGAATGGGCTTCCCTTTGCCCTCTACCAAACATGTCCTTTCTTTTCCCTCACCCACTCACATTTTGTCTGGCTTAAGTTCTCCATAAAGCTTTTCCATCTTTCATAACCTATCATAACCTTCTTTTCCTTTCCAAACAGATCACATTCATTCATTCACTCATGCACTGAGGACTTATGTATCTAACCCTTGTGTTTCTTTCATTACCAAATAATGGAAGAGACTGTGTCTTCTATTTCTTGTTAACCCATTGGAGCCTAGAAATAATAACTCATCTGAAGACACACTGACTTAAGAGTAGAACCTGGTATCTTTGGTAATTCATGTCCCTTCTCTGAGTAAAGTGCTACTTAAAGAACTTGATATACTTGACCTTATTGAGTACTAGTTTTTCATTAAAATTGGTACTGAGATTATTAGCCAAAGAAGATAGAGTAGCCTATTTTAACTATGAGGTTCACCATTTTATTTCCTGTCTTGGCACAGACTTAGCCAATTAAATAGCATCATAAATCCTATAGGATAATTGCAAGTTGAATAAAAGTAATTTTAGATATAGGTATATATGAGCTGTATAGTAAGAAAAAGGGAGTATTAAGTATAGAGTAAGAAGAAACACATCTTATTAACTGGTCAAAAAATTACTCCCTAAAACTGATTTAATATCACAAGAGATTTTGGGTTGAGAACAAAGCCTTACTGGGTTAAAGAAAAATTCCAAGTGAAGGCTAGAAGTCATGCTTTGAGGGGAGAAAAAAAGAACTTTTCTTCTTTTTAAAATGATCCCTTTATAAACAACTGCCAAATGCATCATTATTACCAACCTAACTGGAACCCTGAAAAGTGTTGAAGGTTTCTCACAATTATGCTGATAAATCTTTGTAGAAAATACAAAGATAGTAATATATTCAGTGAATAATGCATAAATAGCAATTAACAATGGCTACATTTTGAAGATATAATATCGCTTTTTAATTAAAGTATAAAATACAAAAGTTACCTCATTAATATTTTCTTTTCATAGACTGATTTTTAAATATAAAATATATATATGTATTATAATTAGTACTTGTTGGCTCTATTTCACTGTTTGACTATTAATGCCTGTGACAAAAAAGTCAGAGAGTACACCCATTGCTCCAGCTAGGAGATTGGAAATTGGTTGAATAACCAGCATATGTCTCTCTCTAAGTCCTTTTGAGGGCAGGTGCTGTCTACCCAGGAGGTATAGTGCAGGAAAGACAGATTCTAGTGGTACAAATCTGAGTGCTCCTCCACACCATCAACATAGACTGGATTTGCACACTGATCCCTATATTCCTTATTCATAATAACCCTTATCCCATGTGGCAACAAATGTGGATTTGTTACAACATCCTAGAGTGAAATCTGAATGTGGTCAAGGGAGTTCAGAAGCAGAGTAAGAATGATGCAAGGCATACCACAACTCAGGCCCATTGCAAATGTCAGGCCCCAGCCCTTCTTGGTCATTTGAAAAGTCAAAACCCAAAAGAAACAACTACAGGAACCTGCAATCAATCGGAATACTCTGCCAGAGAAGACCTGACTGAAATGGTTTCTCATGCCAGACTAGATGCCACTGAAATACCGTTTGACCAAATGGAAATAACAGCTTAGCTCAGACAGCTAAGACAGACAGCTCAGGCTGTCAAGTCTTCCCCACAAAGCACACACAAAGATCTTTTGTTATAGGGTCAGAAGACTCTGGCAGAGGTAGTCTCTCGAGACCAGCTGCCTAATTCCAGCAAGGCCTGCATATGTACCATTCCAGAAAAATGGGTGTTTACTATTAAAGGAGATGCCAGAGCCTTCTTTTGAAAGAGTCCATTCTAGCACCTGACTCCTGACCTACTGGCTGCGGCTTACATGCATTCACTCAGTCTCCATTTGCTAAAGAGCTTATTGAAAGGCATTTAAAGCAGAGGAATTTCCAGCTAAGAGAAAGAAACAGAATTATCATCAATAAAGGGCACATAACAACAAAAGATATTTCCTACATTCTAACAATAATCATTTAGTTGACTACAATGGGAAACCAACAGGAATCTAAAAACACATAAACCAGGAATACCTTTTACAAGAAATGTATAAGACCTACCTAGAAACACTATAAAACTTTGCTTAGAGACACAAAAGAGATCTGAATAAATTAAAACTCACATATCCTTCCTTCATAATAACCTGGATGAAAAGACTGAATATATAAGCATGAACTTTTTAAGGTTAATATATATTAGAATTATGCATTTTCAATTTTAAAAATCCCAAAAGAATTTGGAGTATAGGGGATTGATTGATTATAAAATTTGTCAGGAAAAATAAACTGGTGAAAATAGCTAAGAGCATGGAAAAATAAAAGAAGGAGAATACAAGGAAGAGTACACATTTGCTTTTCCAGATCCTGAAATTCATGATAAAACCTCAATGATTAAAACACTGTATACTGGGCATAGGAAGAACAGATGGTTCAATGGACCAGAAGAACAAGTCTAGAAACAGACTTCACCATAAACAAGAATTAAGTATACACCAGAGGCAGCAACTTGAATCAGTGAGAATAGACTGATTCCATAAAGGCAAATGGTAAACTGGATAATTATGTGATGGAAAAAGGGACAATATCTTTCATATATATCCTATTATGAAATCTTTTTAAAATAAAAAGATAAACTCTTCAGTAGAAAATTGGGCAAAGGTTATTTAATAGGTAATTCACAAGAGTCAAAGACATGAAAATTATTCAACTATGCTAGTAATATAAGAAACGAAAATTTTAAAAAGTTGCCTGTGTTGCTGTTTTTTTTGTTTTGTTTTTTGTTTGTTTTTACTTATCAAACTCATAAAGGTTTTAAGTTACAATATAAACTTGTCAAGATATAAGGAAAATACTGCCTGTAACCTGCCTGGTGGGCAATCTTGCAATCAATATCAAAAACCATAAAAACGTGTATACCATTCATTCCACAGCTATAAATTTATCCTAAAAAAATAATTATGATGCTGGAC
>NW_012147986.1:3306732-3324538 GCF_000956105.1 Propithecus coquereli
ATCAACTCTGAAATATCAAAGGAAAAAAAAAAACTCCTATTCTTAGAAGTTCTTCTCCTAAGTTGCTCCCCCCACCCCTTTTTTGAGAGCCAAGGCAATCTTTTTATGTAATGTTTTATGGTAAAAAATGGCTAAAGTGTGTTAGCATTTGCCAGTGTGCTATTCTTTTATAGGATTCAGCTATTAAAACCTGGGAGACTACAAGAGCAATTGTTCAACTAACCTCAAAACCCTAAAGTTCTCAAGCATCCACACTAATAAGGACGAAGAACCCAACAACTTTAACCTTCTCCTCTGGACCACAGCAACCAATGCCTGGTTAAACTAGTAAATTAAGCCCTTATTCTTCTTTTCTTTTGTTCACATGCTCTAGACTAGAGAAAGAATTATCAAGACCTTAAAAGACCAAACTCCAAAAATGAAAGGAAAATAAGGAAATTAGATAACTAACCCCTCAATAAGCTAACGTTGACTGGTCATATGGAAACAAACTGAATTAGAAGCAGCTTACCTAGTAGAGACTTCAAATCCAGTTTTCTGGACTCCTGTGCATACCTCAATCTTAGCACTTAACTTATTAACTGAAATTGTCTCTGTGTCTTTCTCATTAGACAAACTGCACATTTCTCTGGGATGGGGGCCTCGCTGATTTAATACCCCAGCATGAACTCATTTAATACCCAGTACCAAACACAATTTCTCCAGCCATTGTAAACAGAAAACAAACATCCCTGAGCTGCTAAAATAAATGATACAATCGACATTCTGTGGTACTCATGCAGATGTTGAAAGGCACAAAACTGTAATAAGTCTAACAGCCTTTACCTGAAGGGATGAAATTTTAATAACAAAAATAAATACCTAAGTAAAAGGTTAGACGAGAGAAGGAGAACTATTAATAGGAAACTTTTCAGCAGAAATAGCCCCATTTACCCAGATCTCTGCAAAGGCAGGAGGAAAGGAGAGACTCTAAAGATGACAAAGAGAAGCCACAGCTGACTATCTTTCCACTTAGGAGGAGATACTTTTGAGTTTCTAGTTCATGATATGTAAATCCCTAAAACATAAAGGAAGCTCTGACTTAAAACATGGTCAGTCACAATCATAGAGCAATTAAAAAGGAAGAAGGGATGAGAAGCACACGTGCAGTGAGGCGCATGTATGTGCGTGCATGCGCGCGCTCACGCGCGTTCTCTCTCTCTCTCTCTCTCTCTCTCTCTCTCACTCACACACACCCATGAAATTCCATAGTGGAGTAAAGCTAAATGTTCGCCCTCTTCCAAGATTCTACCTGCCTGGTAAGGGTCTGTTTTGCGCTTTCACTGACAAAACAAATTATCGTTTAGATCTTGACTTTCAGAGTCAGGCTCCTTTTTCAAAGAGAGTTTGCAGGAATAATCACATGGGTTTACAGAGCCATCATTACACATCATTTTCTTGTTCATGTAGGGTACTGAGAAAGCACTCATTTTGGATGGGTAGCCCGCATTTCAAATTGATGGGTGCTCAGAGACCAGAATGAGACTTGTTCAATGGTTCTAGGCCCTGGCAGCACATGAGAATCACCTGGGGAGCTTTTGAAAAACACTAGTGCAGAGTCTCAACCCAAACCAATTAAATCAGACTTGCTAAGGGTGAGGGCTCAGCATTGTTGTTGTTTTTTTTTTTGGGGGGGGGAGGTTGTGGTTTAAAGCTCTACAAAGAATTATATTTACTTTTTTTCAGCACAGTAAAAGCAAGTGGTTTTGTTTTTGTTTTTTTTTTTTTGAGACAGAGTCTCACTGTGTTGCCCTGGCTAGAGTGCCGTGGCGTCATCCTAGCTCAAAGCAACCTCAAACTCCTGGGCTCAAGCGATCCTCCTGCCTCAGCCTCCGGAGTAGCTGGGACTACAGGCATGCGGCACCATGCCCGGCTAATTTTTTCTATGTATTTTTAGTTGTCCAATTAATTTCTTTCTATTTTTAGTAGAGACGGGGTCTCGCTCTTGCTCAAGCTGGTTTCGAGCTCCTGAGCTCAAACAATCCGCCTGCCTCGGCCTCCCAGAGAGCTAGGATTACAGGCGTGAGCCACCATGCCCGGCCTGTTTTTGTTTTTTAAGTCTTTCCTAGAGATAGAAGAAAATTTGCTTTAAAATACTCCATGGAGAGGAGTGGTTTTGATTATAGAAGATTAGCAAAATGTTGATAATTATTTAAGGTGAGTGATGGATACATAGGAATTGATGACATTATTTACTTTTGTACATGTGAAATTTCCTATAATAAAAAGTTATTTCATAGAATCAGCAGAAATAAATATTTGTTCTTTTCTCCACCAAAAAGAAAGTACAAGTGTATGTGTATAACATAGTGAATATAAAAAATATTTTAAAAAATACATTAAAATAAAAGCTTTGCAAGTGATTCTAATAAGCAGCCAGAGTTGAGAACCACTAGGCTACCTCATTGAAGGAGGGGCAACTTGATTTGGAAAAATAAAGATTTAAATAAGCAGCAAGAGGCAATCCAGGTGAGAGAGATTCAACTCAGGTTTGTGGCAAGACGGAGCCCAGTGAGGGTGTCAGGCCTCCTCTAGATGGTCGCCATCTCCAATTTCTGCCTTGCATACATTTGCCTCAATTTTGAGAATTCTCATTCACAAGTAAACTACAAATATGAACCCACACATACGTACATGCCTGTATATATATCTGTGTATACATGATTTAAGACAATACTACCAATTATATTGAGTAGCATGTAAGTTTTTAAGAACACTATTTGTGGAAATACTGCCTACGAGTTAAAATGCTTTGGTCTGTGGAACAGTCACACAAAGGCCTTCCTCAGGAGTGGGCTAGAGGGTGAGAGATGGGGGTGTAGTCTTTGTAACTGGAAAGCTCTTCATCTACCTCAGTGAGTTACAGGCACTGTTGCTTAGCGGGCCCTGGGTGAACTCTTAAATCAGGTGCTATCAGCAGGAAGAGTCAAAAAGAGCAACCAAACGGGGTATGATAATGTGCACCTGTAATCCCAGCACTTTGGGAGGCTGAGGAAGGAGGATCGCTTGAGCCCGGGAGTTCAAGACCAGCTTGGGCAACATAGCGAGATCACACTTGGGGCAGGGGGAGGAAGAGCAATCAAGTCTCAATGTAATAAATAGAGATTACATCAAAACTCCCCACCTTCTACCTCCAAAATCCCCAACTCACCTATTCTTCTCCATTTCATTGTGAGTTGATCTGAAAGAGGAAACAATAAGAACAAGATTATTCTTGTCTTAAAGGACAACTTCAACACAAACACAATTATTTTAACTTCTTTCTCTTCAAAGTTAGTAGGAGAGAAAATGGAGACAGGGAGAAAAATTCACTAGTCTCTACTAAAGAAATTAGTCTATTTGGGGAGTTAGATAAATGTAAATATCTAAAATAGAGTTCAAGAGAAAGTGACAAACCAAGAGGCATGCATTCCCTAGTGGAAAAATAATCCATTTTAGGAGAGGAAACAAAAGGGGTCTATTTATACAAAGAGAAAAACAGCTGCACAGTGCAATGGTGAATTTGGGTTATATAATACCACAAAGCTTTCTTTAGGCTAAGGGTAGAACAGTGGAGGTGGCACCCCTTCCCCACCCCTGCAATTTTTTCTAGGGGTAGCATACACCAAAATTTTATGCTAAGTTGTTTGACTATAGGATACTGTTTTAAATGGCAACATAACCCCTCTCCCCAATCTTTCAACTCCCTGAAGTAATTATTTTATCATGTACAACCTCCTGAAAAATGCTACTGTTGAATAGCTACCAATGATTTCAGGAAGGGGTTTGCAAAACTCCGCTCAACATAAAGATGACAGGGTGGCTAAAGCAGAAGTGAGGGTGAAATCTGAAGTCCAGCTTTGCCACTGACAAGTACTGTGGAGGAAATAAAATTCTTTACCATCCTGTCATTGGTTAACCCCTCTGTAAAATGGGAATTAAAATAATTGCCAATTATCTACAGAACAAGTGTGGATCAGTGAGGTAGCAACTGTAAAACTGATTAGAGCGCCTTGGATGACAGGTGTGGTAGATGTGAAATCATATTAGTGTGTTTATAGCTCACCTTGAAGACAAGGTCTGGTCTAAGACTTTATGGACGAGTTTCCACAAAGTTACAAAAGTCAGTCAATGTGGCCCCTTAAGAGTCCTCCACACATAAAGCCTCCTTAATAGTTAGAAATAAACTTGAGGAACCTCCCAGCATTAAAAAGGAGCTGAATCTTGATCTTCCTTATGAAAATTCTCTAGACTAGAATCTAACCAGCTCAGTAGTTTAATCCCTGGCTCAGGTCATGAATTGTGAGGGGCCATAATCAACACCTTACTGGGCCTAGGAGATAAATTCTCACAGCAATTATGGAGGAACACCACCTAGAGAATGTGTAGCCACTCATTTACATGGGGGGAGGGCGGCACCACCACCAGGATCAGTCACAGCAGAGGTGGGGGGTGGGAGGGAGTAAGTGTATTGAGTGTTGGGAGGGGGTTGTCTTGAAATGAGAAATTTCCGATCCAGCACTAAAACTTCTCTTCCACAAGGCCCTTGGGAGATCAGTTTTTATTTGTGAGGGAGGGGGGAAAAATGAGAAAATGACAGCATTTTACATTTTAAAGAATATTTGTTTTCTAGGTACGTGGACCTCAAAATTGGTTAACTTAAAAGCTTTAAACTGATTCCCTTGGTTATCCCTCAGCATTCTTCAGTCACATTTTTCTGAAGGTTTACTTCCTTCAATGTCCAGAAGGATACTATAGTTAACAAGAATCTTGCCCGTACTGTAAACCTTTGGCTTTAAAGCACGTGGCATTTTAGTTTCAACTGGGAACAATAAGTTCAAAGTCTGACAGATTTTTTAAGTGGATGAAAGTATATGACAACAGCTGGTCAAGATTTCCCTGTTTAACTGTAGACAAGAGCTATCCCCAGTAGGTGGAAGAGAGGAAAGTGAACAGGTTGAAAAGACAGTAGAAAATAATACTCTTAAAAAATTTCTGGATTCTCTGAAGAGATACAGATAGATAAACTGATAGATTTATATATTTTACATAAAGCTCTGAAACCACACAATAAGCTTTTTAACAAATTCCATAGGAAGCACAACTCCTTCCAAACTTTGAATGGAATTTTAAAAACTACAGATTGTATTTGATTACTTATGACTGTTGAACACATGGTGCTTTTTGAAGGGGTCTTATACCTAATGGCTGGGGCATTACTGAAATATATTTGGTTACTGAAACTGAGTTAGTCATTAATAAAAAGCAGGCCTTTCAAAAACGATCAGTTCAGAGATTGCCTGCCACCTCTGGTGATGGGTAAACATTTATATTTTTAATTAAAGCATTATAAGAACACATAGATACCTTGCATCAAAATTATTTTCCATGCGATTACTGAAAAGATTTGATAATGCTGGAATCAATGATAAAGATCGTATTTCACCATTTAAAAATATACTCTAATAGAAAGATAACTAAAGCCAAACTACAATGTACCTGAGAAATGGGAAAAGTCCTTGGGTTAGCTATATAGCTACTGTCCTATAAAAGAACTGGGTGGCAAGTCCTGAACTTCCTCTTTCATGTGAGTGCCAAAGCCCGCTTTACTAATTTCACAAAACACTTTTAAAAGCTCTAGATTTCAATTCTAATTGGTAACTAATTTCAAAAAATCAGTAGGAATGAAAAAAATTTCAATTTCCCTTATTCTAGTAGTTCTCTGGATGATTCCAAAGCAATCAATATTCACAATCTCATTTGTTTTTATTTTAGTTGTTTTAAACAAACAACTAGAGAAACTTGAAGAAGATCTGCATTTTCAGTTCCCAAGACCTTTGATATGTGGCTAAATCTTATTTTATATTGTCCAAGGAAAAGTACTCCCCCGGACTCTACAAGCAAAGAGCATAGCATTTCAACCTGTATGAACAAGAATAAACTGTTACCAAGGGGTTATGTAAACCAGAAGTAATCTCTCCCTACCCCTCACCTCAGTTCAAAATTCTGACCATACATGGCCGTGGATATAAACGGCTGATTCAAACCAAGGGGTCAAGCTGCTTTCTCTGCTAAGACTACTTACTCCTCAGGTAAGAGGGCATTCCAAACAGGTCATGAAGGAAGTGATCACACTTAAACGAAACTACTTGCTCTTGTTTCATATGTTTGTTTGGTGCCATCTCCAGGTTTAATCATGGTCTCTCAGAAATCCCTCCACCACTGAATTTATTAAACTAATTCATTATTATCAACAATACAAACAACTGTGATACCACACCCCCTCCCTAACCAAGGAAAACAAACCCATTAACAGAATAGAGCTTCCCCCCGACCCCCCAAAAATCAGGATTTGCAGCCATTTTTCAGGAATACTGCTGGTTATTAAAGAGAAGAAAAGAGAAAGAATCCATTTCTTGGCTCTGAATTCTCAACTATTGTTATTTTTCTTTCCTACTCATCTTTTGGGACCAAGCCACTCATCTCATTTTCTTCTCCCCACCACTAAACATCCTCTACAACCTTCCTGTGAAACTTAGGAAAAAATTAAGTGTTAAGGTATTAAGCCTCGACTAGTAATGTGGACAATTCATCTCAAATCATGAGTGGATGATAATAGAAGAAAAAATGGACTACACTTTTCTAGAAAAATAAACTGAAAGGCCTCAAAGTTCTTCCAAACAAAATTTTAAAAATTAATACTATAACAAAATACAATTTAATTGTTTTTATACCATTGCATAAGGCAAGTCAGTATTAACATCTTTCATAAAAGGGCCTTAGTACCCATGCACAAAACTACTGGCTACCACCTTGAGGTAATGCTAAGATGGGAGAACAAGGAAATACACCAGGTAATTACCAGGTTCATCCTTCATGTGCCTTCTTATTCAAGAGCGTGGCACAAGAGTGTGGCACAAGAGCATGGCACAAGTGTGCTGCTCACATCCTGTGGTTCCATCAACAATACTAAGGACAATGGGATGAACTAAGCACAGAAGAGGCAGCAAGAACAAGTGAGTTTTAGGTTTAAGTGGGAATGTCCTGGCTTTTAGTGGTATTAAGCCAGAGAGGCTACTCAAATAGTTACTCACAGGGTATTCATTAGGATGAGGGAGGGATAAGGATTCTAAATCAGTGATGAAAATGTCAATGATTTTAATCTACTGTCATGAAAGGTATAATCGAATGCATCTAATAAAACAGACTTCCTAGTCAACTAATATTTTAAGAGCAAAGAGGGGGAAAAAGGCAGTAACACTGATGGATTATTTACATGTACCAGGAACTATTCATAGGACTTTATTATGTGATTTCACTGACCATTAACCAATCTCCAGCTTTTTAACAACTACAGTATAAGGCAATCTGTAAGGCTAACATGAAAAGGTTGTAGCATATTAATATTTTCATATTAACTGTTCCTCTAATACCAAAGAGGTAGGGTTTTAATTTCAATCACTCTTTGCCATTACAAATAAATATGACAAATTAGATTATCAGATAAACCACTGTATTTAATTTACATGTCAAATATGAAATCCTGCTATCTATGTGCCAAAGTCAGATACTTTAATATGTTTATAAAATCTTCACCATGAAAAGTAAAAGAAATTGATAATGCCCCGCATTTTGAATTATAGAAAACTTGCCCTGAATCTGCAACTTCCGAAGGCAAAATACTGTCACTTTGCTAATCTCCCTTGAAGCTTCCACAGATTTCTGCTCCAAAAGGGAAGGAAAGCAAAATTAAATTTTAAAGAGTTCATAAAGAAATGTAAAATGTTTCTATTTTTCTTTTCTCATTCCCCTCAACCCAAACAGAAGGGTTGCTGCCTCCAATGGCTTAAGACCATGTGTGCATTACTAAATCATGATCATCACTTAATGTATTTACAGGGTTATAATCATAACAGGCAACTTACATTCTGCAGCTTGTGTCACCTACAATATGACCTAAAAGAGAAACAGAAATATTTACCAAATTACCTGCTACTGCTGTTATTCTTCTTGGATTTGTTCCTCCGTTTTAAGGCATCTCTGTCCTTGTTATTGTATGGTAACATGGAGGCATAACCATGTTCAGCTTCTAGAAAACCGGAGGATCCAGTTAATGAATGAGCCCAGAATATTTAATACTCTCTTCCCTCCACAGTGTTTCCTTTTTCATTTATTTATTTATCTTTAAAAGAATATTGTGGAAATAAATGGAGCAAGGTGGCACTCTGAAAACAATGATTTTTTAAAAAATTGTATGAATACCCTCAGTTCGGAGCAGGTGTAAGGAAGATTCCAGCTGCTCGTTGTTGAGAAAGACACAGTAGTGGCTAAGCTCACGGAGCCAGGGTTTCCCACTGGCAACGTCCAGCAGGTTGGTGTGGGTTAAGTGGGACCAGCCTCAGGCGAAGGTGCGGGACAAACAACGCGAGCTGTGGGGCAGGGGAGGCGCTGATCCTCCGCCAGAGAGTCGGGGGCTCCGGGCCCAGTTGAGGGCCAGCCGGGACCAGCCCGAATGAGGTAAACCAGAGAGAACTGGCTGAGGGGTCCCGGGCATCCCACTCACGAGGGGTTGGGGAGGGGCGGCGCTCGGGACCTCCGGGGACGGCAGCCCCTTCTTCACCCTCATTCATTGCTTTCTGGGACAGCGGCGGCCTCCCTTCGGACCGCGCGTAGGGAGAGCCGGAGGGGTTAGGAGCGCTCGCGGTCGCCCTCTCCGCGCCTCCAACCACCCCCGGAGCGGCTGGGCGCCCCGACCTGAGGCCAGGCCCCTCAGGGTCCCCGGCCCCGACTCAGGCCAGACCCCTCCCCGTCCCCGTGCACCTCTCTCCCGCCGCTCCAGATAGTCGGCCGCTTCCAGCAGCATCTGGATGTTCATCCGAACCGCCGCCGCCATTCTGCACCGGGGGCCGGAGCCACGGGACCAACCCCCACTGCCCACGGGCTCGCTCCCGCCGCTGGACACCCGCTTCCCGCTGTGGACCCCGCGGAGCAGGGCTGAGGGAGCCTCTCTGGCGACCACGCTCGCTGGGAGGGGGAGGGGGCCAGTGAGCTAGGCACCGCTGACACCGTGACAGAACCCGGAGCAGAGCAGCAGCCGCCACCGCTGCGGAGTGTTTATCCCCGACTCACCATCCCCCCGCCCCCAGCCCCTTCTTTTGACAGGCTCGCTTCGGCTGCGTTCCTCATTGGGCACCCCAAAGAATGCCCCGCCCCTGGCCTTGTGCGATTGGGGTAGGGAATTACGGCTCCGCCCCCCAAAGTCCGCTCCTCTCGCTGGTTGGTAACGCTTGACAAGGCCCGGGCTCCACCCCCTCTTTCCAATTGGTGACAGGATTCGCAACTCCGCCTCGTGCTCCTTCCCTGTTTTCCATTGGTTCTATAGCGACAACCAGGCCCCCTTTTGCTTTGTTAGTATTGGCCAAGAGCTGTAGAAGCAAGCCACTTCTCCTGTCTCCTATTGGCGAATCCTTCGGAAGCCTCCCAGCTACGATGATGTCACCTTTCTCCAGGCCCGGCGAGCCCTAAGTGGCTAATGGTCAGCGGCCAGGCTACTCCTCCCCAGGTCTGGCATTGGTTGGGAGGGGGCGCTGGGCGGCGCTGATTCACCGGCCGCTGCCAAAGTCGGCTCCACCCGGCCCCGCCTCGGACCTGTTGCCAAGACCTGTCCCCGGGGAAAACTTCTGGGGACCCGCCAGGCATCCCTCGAATGGAAGGATGGCACCTCTCGTCGCCCGGGCGCTCTGCTCTGCTCGGGTTCGGGGCTGTATGTAGCCTTTGGTCTGGCGGCCCTGGGCTCCGAGGTTCAGGACTTCCCGGAACTCCGGCCCAGGGCCCCGCCGCGAATCATCCTGAAGGGAGAGCCGCGCCGCAGCCCGGCGATGGCGGGATGGGCCCAGAGCTCGGCGGGCGCCACGTGGCTGGGACTTGAGAGGAAAAGCCCGGCCCGTGTCAAATTGTCGCCGCCCGGCGTTTTTTCTCTCCTCAGGAAGCCCAGTACACAGCATTGAACTCCTTATCAAAGACACCTTTCCCGCCCCCTCGGGAAGTGATGGCATAATTAATTACTCTCTCACGCGAGTGGGTTTTAAAAGCTTAGAAACTTCCTGAACCTACGGAATGATGTTGAACCCCAAGATTCTGTGACCTAAATCTCTTTTAGGGTCTTTCCCTCCGTTTAAATTCTAGATAAAAATATTCAAAAGAATACTCCCTTTTCAAGATGGTGTGTTTGCGCGGGGCGGGGGGGAGGTACCAATAGGAGTGCTTAATAGAATAAAAACTAAAGTTTATTTAAAGATTGTTCCCTAAACCTATCAAGATTTTTGAAATCAAAGCTATCTTGAGACCCAAGCTACATTGTTAATATACTAACATCTTCAATTTTTAAAAACAGAAATAAAGCTCTTGATAAGTTGGGAGTCCCCAAAATATAAATGAGTAAAGCATGAACATATTTCTTTTTAAAAAGTTTATTATTGTTGCCAATATATAATAATAGCTTACTATGTGTAGGGTGACTTACACCTACATTATGTCTGTTGTGTTCATTAGCTACATTTTGCACACGAAGAAACAGGTCCAGAGGGGCTAAAGGACTTTCTTTGTCATTCATTCAGCTGCTGAGATGGAACTGAAACTAGGTATGTCTCACCCAGCGCCCAAACTACCAATCCTCCCGATGGCAGTTGTACTAAAGGTAAGGCAGGTAAATAGATTTCCAGACTGAGTCACAAAACACATTCAAACACTGGGGAAAAAAGAAAACGTGTAAATGTAATTATGATGGGAAATTTTAAATGTGTGTTTTTTATGAGTCACAAACCAATTAAAATTAAACTCAACAGATTAAGTAGAATAAACAAGTCGTAAACCATGCCTGATATATAGGAAACACATTTTCTGGTTTTAATGGTTAATTGGATCTAAAAACTGAGTCTTTATGAAAACACTAATTAAATACACACACTACAAGGAAAGGTTTTCAACAACAAAAAAAATAATTGGAAATGAGAATGGGGATATGATAGTTTTAGAAAGTATTTCTTAATTGCATGTTATTTGTAAAATAAACTTGAAAATCATAATGAATGCAATTCTACTAAAGTACCAAAACTGATACAAAAATACTTTGATTTCATTAATTTAACCTTTTAAATTTTGTATATTTTCTATTTGATTTTAGTATTAACATTTGGCATATCCCTTTATTCTTTCTTACTCTAAACTCTTTATTTTAACCTAGTCCTATTTCAGTATCATTGTGATACCCCTGCAATCACCCTGATTAAAAATCACTATTTTTAAAAAACAAAAAGGAAAAAAGGTTGAAATCTGAGTCAGAGATGGCAAATTAATAATTTCAACATCAATAATTCTAGCTTACACTCCAAACAAAAAAACTAAGTTATATAAAACTCAGAGAATTAGACTAAAGAATGGACCGTTTTTGTTCCCTGGCAGTGGAAGAGATTATCAATTCCAGCAACACCAACTAGGTTAGTATAATGAAGAACTTGAAAGGGTATTTGGTGCCACCTACTGGAAATGAAGCAGTAAGTATAAAACAAAGGTTTGGGGATTTGGGAGTTTTTTCCCTAGGAATTATTTTACACAAATGTATATGATGACCAGTTCATTAAGAAAACCTAGGCCGGGCGCGGTGGCTCACGCCTGTAATCCTAGCTCTCTGCGAGGCCGAGGCGGGCGGGATTGTTTTGAGCTCAGGAGTTCGAAACCAGCCTGAGCAAGAGCGAGACCCCGTCTCTACTAAAATTAGAAAGAAATTAATTGGACAACTAAAAATATACACACACACAAAAAAAAGATGAGCCGGGCATGGTGGCACATGCCTGTAGTCCCAGCTACTCGGGAGGCTGAAGCAGGAGGATCGCTTGAGCCCAGGAGTTTGAGGTTGCTGTGAGCTAGGATAACGCCACGGCACTCTAGCCAGGGCAACAGAGTGAGACTCTGTCTCAAAAAAAAAAAAAAAAAAAAAAACCTGAAAGTACAACTTTTGAAGAAAGAACTGAAAATCCTAGGACAATACAGAAGTTGTGACCTCCCAACACCCAGTGCCTCAAAGGCATTACATAAGCATTAATTGATTGACAGGCACAGTCCCCAAAATAAAAGTTGGGCATTCTAGAATGTTTGAACCTAAATTTTATGACCAGAATTTTAAATAAAATGCATATGTAATAGTATAAATGTGGGATGACAACAGTTTATATCTTTCTTTGAGCATACATCAAGATAAATAGAATTGAGAGGCATACTTGAAAATGGGGATGTACAAAGACTTATCAGATTATATTTATTGTTTCTTAGAAAGTTAAGACCCAGTCTCCTCCTCTGAGGGGCTTATATTCCAGATGGGCATAGGATATTATGTTAAAAGGTAAATGCCAATACTGAGCAGCAGGTTCATTACATGCTATGGGAGTTCTGATGAAAAGATGATGCTTCAGTGAGTATCTCATAGTAGTAGGAAGGACAATGGTTGTCATATTATCATCCATAAGTGTCTAAAAAGTTCTAAACTGCAGGAATTTAAACCCCCTATTTATAACTGAGTTTGACACTTCCTAACCACTATGACATTAAAATGTACTTTGTTTTAAAAGGTTTTGAGAATTGATTTTGTTCCCTGAAGTATAAAATTCAGGACAGAAAGTTTCTGCTTCAAGAGTATCAATCCCTTTCTTTGTTGCTCTTTTGGACACTCTAATATCATGATATCCAACATCATGATTTTTTTCTAACATTTTAAAAAAACATTTAAAGAATGCTGCTTTGCAAAAATTAGTCACTCCAAAATATTTTCTGATTTTAAAAAATAAGGCAATGGTTAAATAAACTGTTATATATACATTACACAAAACACTATGTAGCAGGTTTTTTAAAAGGTAGCTTTACATATACTGGCATGGAAAGATCTCCAAGGAACACTGTTGAGTAAATAATTAAGCTGTAAAATGATCTCTAGATCATAATTTTTTTGTTTTTAAAAAGGACCAAACTATGTCGTTTCCTCACTTCCAATTATGTTACATACATACATGCATGGACAAAGGATACATTGCAAAAGATTAGCAGTGAAGAAAGCACAATAGGATTGTGGTTTCTGCTCAAAGGGAATTTAGCTTTGTCATATTTTAAAATTTTTACAAGTAAAATTATTAGTTGGGTAACTAAAGGCTAAAAAGAAAATCAGAGGAAGTGGTTAAGTGAACAAAGATTACAGAATTCATGAATTTAACAGATATTTATTCAGTGTTTTACTATGTGCCAGGCACTATGTGGTGCTGGGGCTATAGCAGCAAACAAGACAGAAGCCCCATTTCTCAGAGCTTGCTGTCTAATGGAAGAACCAGACAATAATAAGTTAATATAAAGTATGTCAGAGAGTGATAAGTGCTGTGAGAAAAAGTAAAGCAGGGTTTGGAAAGCATGTGGAGAAATTGGAATTCTCATATATTGCTTGTTAGAATGTATAATAAAATAGTGCAGCTGCTTTGGAAAACAGTTTGACGCCCCTCAAAAAGTTAAACATAGAGTTACCAATATGACCCAGTAATTCTATTCCTAAGTATATTACCACGAGAACTGAAAACATGTTTATACAAAAACTTGTGCACTAGTGTTCATGAAGTATTATTCATAATAGTCAAAAAGTACAAACAACCAAAATGCCCATCAACTGATGAATGTGGTACATCTGTATCAACAGAAATATGGTGTATCTATAGAGTATTATTTGGCCACAAAAAGGAACAATGTACTAATACATGCTACAAAAACAAATGAACCTTGAAAATACTATGCTAAGTGAAAGAAGCCAGACACGAAAGGCACATATTGTATGATTCAATTTATATGAAATGTCCAGAATAGGTACACATGTAGAGATAGAAAGTGGTTTCCAGGGGTTGGGGGGATGAAGAGTGATTATTAATGGGTATGGGGTTTCTTTTTGGAGTGATAAAAACATTCTGGAATTAGATAGTGATGATGGATGTATAACTGTGAATATACTAATAACCATGGAACTGTAAACTTTAGAAGGGTACATTTTATGGTATATACATTTTATCTTAATTTTTTAAATGTTAAAAAAAAAGACTAAAGCAGGGTACAGGGATAAAGAGGGAAGAAAGTTTGCTATTTTGGATAGGGTAGTCAGGAATGACCTTAGTTTGATCAGAGACCTGAACAATGTAAAGAAGCTAACCATGCAAATCTGGGAGGTGGGGTAGGAGTGGGGAACATTCCAGAAAGAAAGAGCAAATGAGAAGACTCTGGGGGTAGACACATGCCTGTTTTCAAAGAACAGCCAGGAGGCCAGCTAGTACAGCAGAGTGCAGTAAGCAAGCAGGTGAGGCCATGGGAAGCCAGGATCTAGATCATGAAGAGGCCTGTAGACCACACTGAGGACTGGACTTTATTCTAAATGACAGAAAATCACTGGAGCCAGGAGTAATGCGACCTGATGCACATTTCAAAGGTTCATCTCTGCTGCTGGGTGGAGAATAAATAGGCAGCGAGAGTGGAATGAGGGAGACCTATTAGGAGGCTATTGCAGTAGTCCAAGTAAGAGAGCTTAAATTAGCATAGGTTGTAAAAAGTGGTCAGATTCATTGGACTGAGTTTAAGAAATGAAAATAGAAAAAAGAAAAAAAAAAGTGGTCAGATTCAAAAAGCACTCTGAGGTTATAGCCAAAAGGATTTGCTAATCAATCAGATGTGAGGTGTGGAAGAAAGATAAGAGTCAAGGAGGACCCCAAGGATTTTGGTCTGAGCAATGGAATGGATTGAAAGGGCCATTTACTGAGATGGGGAAGCCTCAAGAAGACTGGGCAGGGAAATCAGAGTTCAGTTCGGTTAATCTTAAATTTGAGAAGCCTAATAATCTAGTTGTCTAGACCAGACTACAATTCAGTAAAATGGTCAGGCTGGAAGTATAAATTTGAGAGCCAGGGCAGAAGGTGTTTTAAGCCATGCGAATGGATGACTCGTCAAGGTAGAGACTGAAAAGTCCAAAGACTGACCCCTGAAGCACTCTAACATGAGGTACTTGCAAACAGAAGATATGGCACAATTTATGTCCTTTGTGAGGCAGCAGCTGGTTAGAGGAAGAAGACAAGGATGCTCCACCTTTGTTATTCTTCCAGAATTAGATGATCTAATGCATAAAAGTTCCTTCAAACCAAGACTGCTCCTAGGATCAGAGGTGTCTTCTCCCTGGATTTTCAAAGGTTTCCTCTTTTTCCATTTCTTTGGTGTTAGCTCATGGACAAACTTATTGACCTACCAGGTTCTCCAGATTATTTATTTACAAAGTATGCTGTCTTAAGGATTTCAGATCAAATCTCGATCAATACCATACAAATAAAATGACAATCTGTGTTATAGCTATTTTAGAATTTGTCTAGCAGGTTTTCTGGGTTTTACCAGAAGATCTCCCCCCTCAATAAAAAAATCAAAAATGACAATCTAAGAACATATAATTTGGTATGGGCTACGGTACGGCTGGGGAACCTTCAGCTTCGAGGTCACGTGTGGCCCTCCAGATCCCCAAGTGCAGCCCCTCAACTGAATCCAAACTTCACAGTCCCTTTATTTATTTATTTATTTATTATTATTATTATTATAAGGTTTTCTTCTATAAAATCTGGATTCAGTCAAAAGGCCCCACTCAAGGATCCAGAAGGCCACATGTGGCCCCGTGGCCACAGTATTCCCCACCCCTGGTTGGGATATATTTTAATCCTAGAAGATTTGGCTTCCCCATTAAAATAACAACAATTAGGCTGCTTTCCTTAGGTATGCACAAAAATGGTCAGAAAAAGTTCTTGTCATGGATAATTTAGATACATAGTATTTTGGTGAGTAGAGGCATGGGGGACTATTTAGCTCGGTTGAGAAAAAGTCCTAGCAAAATAACCCAACTGCCTGGGGTGGTGACAACTGTGCAAAAGGGCCTTCAAGTTGTGTAACTGATGTAACACGTTCAAATATTTAAGCACTGAAGGCAGTAGGTAGTATAAATGTCAATAGTTTCTGCCTTTATGGTCTGAATAGCACCAACTTTCTCATCTGGGAAATGGAAAATAATAGTACCTGCTCTATCTGGGGACCAGGAAGCAGTAAAAAAAAAAAAAAAAAAAGAAAAGGAAAATAGTACCTACTATATCTATCTCATAAGGATTAAGTGAATCAAGGTGCTCTGTACACAGTACAATGCAATAATATTACTATTATTTTCTTTACAGGGAACTAACTTCCCAGCAAAGCTGCTAAAGAACTATAATAAGGCCGGGCGAGGTGGCTCATGTCTGTAATCCTAGCACTTTGGGAGGCCAAGAGTTCAAGACCAGCCTGAGCAATATATCAAGACTCTGTCTCTACAAAAAATAGAAAAAGTAGCTGGGTGTGGTGTGCGCCTATAGCCCCAGCTACTCAGGAGGCTGAGGCAGCAGGATTGCTTGAGCCCAGGAGTTTAAGGTTAGAGTGAGCTATAACACCACTGCTATGATAACACTCTAGCCTGGGCAAGAAAGGGAGACCCGGTCTCAAAAAAAAAAAAGAACTACAATAGATGGTCAAATTTCAGATGCAAGAAGGATTTAAAATTCTAGCCAAAGACTTGTAAAATCATGTACATACAAAGATAAATCACTACAGAATTGTTCAAAGTAGCAAAAGATTAGAAATAACTTAAATGTCCATCAACAGGGGATTAAACACAGTCTGTTGAACAATGGACTATTAAGTAGCCCTTTAAAAAAAAACAGTTTTACTAGTACTGATAAGAAACAATCTTAAAATGTACTAGTAAGTGAACAAAGGCTACGTGCAGAACAGAGTGTAGAGTTTTCCTGTATATGAATAATAAGATATATAAATATATGTTAACATAATTGTATATGTATGCAATGTCTCCGAAAGGATACATAATTAACTCATCACCCTTTGTATCACCTGAATCCTGTTCCATGTGTGTTTTTTTTTTTTGACAGAGTCTCACTCTGTTGCCCTGAGTAGAGTGCCATGGCATCAGCCTAGCTCACAGCAACCTCAGACTCCTGGGCTCAAGTGATCCTTCTGCCTCAGCCTTCTGAGTAGCTGGGACTACAGGCGTGCGGCACGACACCGGCTAATTTTTCTATTTTTAGTAGAGACGGGGTCTCACTCTTGCTCAGGCTGGTCTGCAACTCCTGAGCTCAAGCGATCCTCCTGCCTTGGCCTCCCAGAGCGCTAGGATTACAGGCATGAGCCACCTTGCCCAGCCTATTCCATGTGTTTATAGTACTTACTCAGAACAATAAAATTTAAAATCTAGACACAGAGCTTCAAACACCAGCAAGGTATGAAACAGAATGGGTTGATGGTTATTATCTTCAATATAAAAAGATCGTTTTCTTCAAATGAGAAAAAGAAAAGCTTGCCAAAAGACAAATGGATCCAAGATTTGGAATTGGCATTTCACAAAAGAAATAACCGTGGCTAATGCATTTAAAAAAATATTCATCCTCCCTAGAAACTGAACAGAAATAAAACCAAACAGTACCAGTATTTTACTCATTGGATAAGAAACCTTTAAAAAATTATTACACTGGGCCGGGCATGGTGGCTCACACCTGTAATCCTAGCTCAGGGATTCGAGACCAGCCTGAGCAAGAGCGAGACCCCTGACTCTACTGAAAAAATAGGAAGAAATTAGCTGGGCAACTAAAAATATATAGAAAAAATTAGCTGAGCATGGTGGCACATGCCTGTAGTCCCTGCT
>NW_012147986.1:3325458-3325854 GCF_000956105.1 Propithecus coquereli
TGTGTGTATACATATATATATATATTCTGATCTTATGGTTGGGGGTGAACAATATATACCCACAGGAGCCTGAAAAGACATATACCAAAACATTAACACTCATTATTTCTGGGAGTAGACTACAGTAGATTTTTGGCTTCTCTTTTACTTTTTGGTTTCTCTCAAGTTTTTTTTTTTTGTTTGTTTTAATAATAAGCATGTATTGCTTTTATAATTGAGGTGAAAATAATAAATGGTATTGCGGGAAAACACACAGAAGATACAAAAATCCAAAGTTATACTTTTTCATTCTTCCTTTTTCTTTTTTTTTTTGAGACAGAGTCTCACTCTTTTGCCTGGGCTAGAGTGCCGTGGCATCAGCCTAGCTCACAGCAACCTCAGACTCCTGGGCTCAAG
>NW_012147986.1:3329614-3347837 GCF_000956105.1 Propithecus coquereli
AAAAAAAAAAAAGAATCAGAACACAGAACAGCAGACACTAATGTTAGGTTATTATGTGTTACTTCCACTTTGGCCTTTCTGAACGTGGCACCTACCCTCTTTTTCACTAGTTCCTGTATAGGTCTTCTGATCCAGCCAAATCAACTCACCATATCCACTTGCCCCTGTGCTATTCCTCATGCCTGAATTGCCTTCCCTGCCTCTATCCAATCTTTAACTGTCTGTTTCTTATCCATTGTTCAAGGCGCAATTCAAACACTCCAGCTGCCAAGAAGTGCAAAGTACCCTCCATTTTCTATCCTATTATCATGATGTGTATCATGATATAATTTTCCCTGTGAGACTACAAGCCTTTTGAAGCTAGGATATATCTAAGACTCACCTATGTACTCCCACATCCTAGGCCACTGCACTCACGAAGTGTTCAGAAAATGACTCTTAAATGAACATTACCAGCTGATGTCATGACACATCAAAGATCCCCAACTTCCTCCCTCCTCCATAATAATAGGTAAAGTGTAGCCTGCCTATGTAGCATACTTATTAGATATCCACGCTAGGGCAAAAAACAGATTCTGACCCACTGGCCTAAAGGCATGCACAGGTAAGTTAAATATATTTATACTTACTTTTCTATTCTTCTTTTCATCTATTTTGGGGGGATGCCAAGAATAGGAGGGAGGCATGACTTGGAAAGACTGGCCTTGGAACAAAAGTAAATGATGCTAACTTTTTTACTAAGTTCAATTCCTAAAGGCTTACTGATTTTTGGAAACTATTTGCAGAGTTGCATATTATTAGCTTTATTCTCATTTATTTACATGCTGGCATAGAAAATTATCCATTAATAAATATAACCAAACTTTGAACCTTTCTAGAACAATGTTAAAATAGAAGAGAAAAACAGGATGAAGTGGCACGTGCCTGTAGTCCTAGCTACTTGGGAGGCTAAGGCAGGAGGATCTCTTGAGCCCAGCAGTTCGAGTCCAGCCTGGGCAACATAGTGAGATTTTATTTCTTAAAAAAAAGAAAATAGAAGGGAAAATACGACTACACTGGCATATGAAAAGCTCCCACAATAGATCAATGATGAAATATCACAAGATTTACATTACTAAAAAATACAAAAATGCTGAGAGACTTTATAACCGATACTCATGAAGCCAACTGCATACGAACTACATTAACATCCTCGTAAAAGTCATTAAAAAACAACTGACATCATTTGGTCTGATGGTATTCCATAACTTTTATTATATAAGATCTATGAATTCTCACCTAATTTTTCCTTTATAGATAAACATCTTCAGCACTGACTATATTTAAAAGCAAAGGGTGGCACCATCTTTACACCTCTTACCAACTTCAAACATAACATCAGGCGATAGTAAAACCAAAAACAAAGAAAATAATTCCAGTTAGTTCCCTCTCCATTCTTCTAAAAACAATAAAATGATAGTTGCCTTACTTTTGAGATATTTTTATTCTCCCAACATATATACTAATAAAGCATTTCACTTACAAAGTACTCTTTGGAAAAACAAACCAGGATTTGGTGTATTCTAGGAAAAAAAGGCTGATACATAAACTGCACTAAATTCCAAAATGGGGCTCACATAGCGATGCAAAAACATTCTTGATTTTCTTACCTCACAACAGTCATGCCTCAGTACTCCTCTCAAGTTATATACTGTCACTTTAAAATGTGAGCCCTTCACAATTGCATTAATTAGAAACTCATAGCATCTGAGATTACCTCACTCTATTAAACAACTCAATGAAATACAAGATTAGGAGAAGTGGATTATTTTCAACAATTTTTCTCAAAAATCTCCATTTCTATTTGCAAAACTAAATGAAAAGACTTAAAATTCCTGGCCTGGCATGGTGGTTCACATCTGTAATCCTAGCACTCTGGAAGCCAAGGTAAGAGGATCACTTGAACTCAGGAGTTCGAGACCAGCCTGAGCAAGAGGGAGACCCCATCTCTACTAAAAATAGAAAAGTTAGCCTGGCATGGTGGCACACACTTGTAGTCCCAGCTATTTGGGAGGCTGAAGCAGGAGGATGGCTTGAGCCCAGGAGTATGAGGTTGCAGTGAGCTATGATGACGCCACTGCACTCTAGCCAGGGTGACAGAGTAAGACTCTGTCTCAAAAAAAAAAAAAAGACTTAAAATTCTAGAAAAGATATTTAACATATTGTCTTTCCACAGACACTTTGGCTCTGTCCATCCCCCCCTTTCCTCTCCCTATGCCCATCTCTCCATTTCCCCTCTTTCCTCTTTCTCTCCCCTATCTCCCTTTTTCTATTCTCCACCTCCTTTTATGTACAACCCTCCCTCTTTTTCCTCCTTTTTTTTTTTTTTTTTTTTTTGAGACAGGGTCTCCTTCTGTCGCCCAGGCTGGAATACAGTAGCGTGATCACAGCTCATAGCAACCTCAAACTCCTGGGCTCAAGTGATCCTCCTGCCTTAGCCTCCCAAGTAGCTGGGACTACAGGTGTGGGCCACTATACCTGGCTAATTTAAAAGATTTTTGTGTAGAGACAGGGTCTTGCTATGTTGTCCAGGCTGGTCTCAAACTCCTGGCCTTAAGTGATCCTCTTGCCTCAGCCTCCCAAAGTGCTGGGGGGTTATAGGAGTGAGCCATTGCGCCCGGCCCCCACTTCCCTCATCTCTTCAGTATTGTGATGGAGGCTAGACAGCACTCACTTTCCAATCCACCCTGCTATGAGCTTTGAGACGTGTATGTAGCTGTGCAATATCATCTTTATCTGGCAGCTAGATTTTGTTCTTGCAGCTCCCCTCCCTGTAACCCCATTCTGGGTTAACTGCATTACCCAGGCTCCCCAGCCTGACACCTCAGAGGCATCGCTGACTACTCACTTCTACTCCCCCTGCTCCTGAGTGGTTCTCAACTCAGTTCAGGCCTTCATCCTCTTTCACTTGCACAAATCAGCAGTTCTCCCTGCCTCCAATCTAACCCACCTGCCAGATGAACTCCAAGCTGCCCCCAGAGTCATCTTTCTAAAACACACATATAACCGTGTCACTCCATTGCTTAAAAATCATTGTTTCCCACAATGAGATATCACTTATCTCCAGTGAGACTGGCCTTTATCAAAAAGTCCCAAAACAATAAATGTTGGCATGGATGCGGAGAGACAGGAACACTCATACACTGCTGGTGGGACTGCAAACTAGTGCAACCTCTGTGGAAAGCAATATGGAGATATCTTAAAGAGATACAAGTAGAATTACCATTTGATCCAGCAATCCCATTATTGGGCATCTACCCAAAAGAACAAAAAACACTCTATGAAAAAGACACCTGCACCCAAATGTTTATGGCAGCACAATTCACAATTGCAAAGATGTGGAAACAACCCAAGTGTCCATTAGAACATAAGTGGATTAATAAAATGTGGTATATGTATACCATGGAGTACTATTCAGCTTTAAGAAACAATGGTGATACAGCACCTCTTGTATTTTCCTGGATAGAGCTGGAACACATTCTACTAAGTGAAGTATCCCAAGAATGGAAAAACAAGCACCACATGTACTCACCATCAAATTGGTATTAATTTATCAACACGTAAGTGCACATATAAAAATAACATTTATTGGATGTCGGGCAGGGGGAGGGGGAGGGAGGAGGAGGGGACGGGTACACGCATACACAAAGAGTGCGATGAGCGCCATCCGGGGGATGGACACGCTTGAAGCTCAGACTTGGGAGGGAGGAGGACAAGGGCAACATACGTAACCTAAACATCTGTACTCCCATAATATGCTGAAAAAAAAAAATCATTTCCTCTCCTTAATTCCTAAAGAATTGGCTGGGTGTGGTGGATCATGCCTGTAATCCTAGCACTCTGGGAGGCTGAGGCGGGAAGATCAATTGAGGTCAGGAGTTCAAGACCAGCCTGAGGAAGAGTGAGACCCCGTCTCTAGCCAGGTGTGGTGGCATGCGCCTGTGGTCTCACCCACTCGGGAGGCTGAGGCAGAAGGATCAGCTGAGCCTAGGAATTGGAGGTTGCTGTGAGCTAGGCTGACACCACGGCACTCTAGCCTGGGCGACAGAGTGAGACTCTGTCTCAAAAAAAAAAAAAATTCCAAAAGAATCAACTCTAAATTCCTTAGCATGGCTAAGGACATCAAAAGTGCTCTGCGATTTGGCTCCTACCTCTATTTCTAGCCTTAGTCATAGTCAATAGCCTATCGGCACCTTTTTACCAGTCACTGAATTTGAAATTCCCATAATACACTATGCTCTTTCACACCTACCTGGCATATTCATGAGCTCTTCCGTCTACTTGAAATGATCTTCTTCCTCTGATCACATCTACTTGCCCTTTAAGATCTAATTCAAACATCATCCCTGGCAAACACTACCTGAATTCCAATGGCAGTTCATTGCTTCCTCCTCCGTGTTCTCAAAGGCCCTTCAAACAGATAGTTATTGTCTTATAACCAAATAAACTTGTATAAATGGAAAAGAATATGGAAAGATGGGACAGTCATAATGGATTAATTCAAATCAGAATGTGTAACTGGTTGCCTGTTTTACTTACTTTTGTGGAATCAAAGGAAGCAAATCCCATTAACTTCATCATTTCTATTTCTTCCTCTGTTTTGCCCTCTAAGTCTTCCTCTGCAAAAATAAATGATAATTTTTTGAACTCTCCTATCATTTGATATTATATATAAATAAAAGGAAAGGTGGCAACAGATTAATATCATTTCACCTCCTCACCAGCAGAGAACACACAAAAAAATTAGCTAAGCGGTGCTCAATAGCATGTGCATATAGTCCCAGCTACTCAGGAGGCTGAGGCTGAGGCAAGAGGATTGCTTGAGCCCAAGAGTTTGCGACTGGCCTGGGCAAAATAACGAGACCCCTATCTCTAAAAAAATAAAGAATAAGAAAGTAAAATAAAATAAAGAAAAAAAAACAATTATCTAAAGCCAAGTCTAATGAAAAAAATTCCTCTTAAATTTGAACAAAATGTAACCTACAGTGCAAGAAAAATAATGTGCTCTCCTTGGAGCTTTTAGACAGGAATACCTTTAACATCAGACGTGACATTATCTACCTAATTCTGAAGGTACTTCCAAAACAGAATATTCTCATGTTTTTAACTACTCTTCCTAGATTATACCAGGAGCACCACAGATAACCAGCAACTCACTAAGGTATCACTAAAACACAATCTCAAAACCATATACAATGAACACTATAAAAAGCTTAATATTCAAATGTTCAAAAATTAAACTTTGATAATTTTATTATGAGTGAAGTTATCTAAACAAGGCTGTGCTTTTCCTACAGTTATTTATCTAATAACATTACCAGTAATCTGACGTTCTTTACTCTTGGTTTCTTTTGTTTCTTTCTTTTCCTCATCTCTTCTTTCTTTCAGTCGAGAAGGGGAAGGAGATGTGGATCTATGTCGTCTTGGAGATCTAATATTTATAAGTAAAGATGTTAGAAACAGACATACGGGGGGACTTTGTACCGATCAGCACAGATATGCATGAGTTCCTGAAAGGTGAAGGCTGAATAAAAGCCAGGCTCCAGAGAACCAGGAGTCCATTCCCCACGGCAGAGCAAGGTAGAAGGTTCTGCCAAGGCCCTGATTGTTAACAAAAAAATTTAAAAATACAGTTTACTGCTTAATCACTGCTTACTCATCAGCTGCATGCATACAGCTAGGGCTCAAAAGTTTTAATATCAAATTTAAAAGTTTCTAACAATTACACACACACAAAAGCTGAGTTAAACAGTAATTGATGCTTATTAAGAATCAGAGTCCATTTCTAAGCTTTCTCCAAGATCATCCATTCTTAATTACATACTTGAATAAATCGTTATCACCAAAAAATTAATTAAAAACAAAAAAAATACAAAATACTTATTTCTGACTCTTGTCAAGCACTATGCTAAGTGGTTTCCCTGCATTATTTCTCAATTACTCCTCAAAACAACTCTATGATGTAGAGTGCTATTAACCCCATTTAAACAAGATAAATCTAGCTTTAGATTAATGTGGGATTAAGTGTCCTCCATTTCATGAAACTGTAAATCTTTATAGCGATCAAAACAAAGTAAAGGGCAGTGACCAGTTTCTTCAGGACTTGTGGTAAAGCTTCTGGCTTATTTTCTGCACTTACCTGGAGCGTCTTCGGTGTGGGGATCGTGAGCGGCTCCTTCTCCTCTCTCTCTCCCGGGAGCGGGACCTCTCGCGGCGCCTGCGATCTCTCTCCCGGGATGTGGAGCGGGACCGCCTACGTTCTAATACAAACACACAAAAATAGCAGAGCCGAAATTACCGCAAAATATCTATAGCTGCGCTGTCCAACAGAAATATAATACAAGTCATTTGTAGTAGTCATATTAAAAAGGTAAACAAAACAAGTGGGATTAATTTTAATGATGTATGGTTTTGACCCAATATATCCAAACTATCATCATTTTGACATGCAAGCAATATAAAAAGTTATTAATAAGATATTTTACGGTTTTTCGTGGGAAATCTGGTGTGTATTCTACATTTACAATACTTCTCAGTTCATATTAGCCACATTTAAAGTATTAAATAACCACAAGTGGCTCGAGGCCTTAGTTAACTTTTAAGAAAATTGTATCTCGACTAGTTGAAGGTGACAAAAACTAACCAGGGGTTAAACTGAGGGTCTAAATTAGATCTCCTGATGGAAGTCCAAGGTTATTTACGTCGCACTGCCTCATTTACGGGGCTGAGGAGGGCAGGACATCCCGAGATGAGCTCCCTGGACTCAAAATTCTTAGTATCAATTTCTCTGTTTATGAGCTAGACAGGAAACTAACATTTATCTAACATCTAAAGCCAGACAGAATCACATACTGAATGTCATGGAATCTGACATTAATTTTCACATCAGTTTTTGTTATTGTTGTTTTGAGACAGAGTCTCCTCTGTCGCCCAGGCCGGAGTGCAGTGGCTTCATCACAGCTCACTGCAGTCTCGAACTTCTGGCCTCAAGCAATACTCCCTCTTCAGCCTCCACAGTAGCTGGGACTACAGGCGCACACTACACCCAGCTAATTTTTAAAATTTTTTTTGTAGAGACGCGGTATGGCTATATTTCCTAGGCTGATCTTTAATGGGCTCAAGCTATCCTGCCTTGGCCTCCCAGAGTGCTGGGATTACAGGCGTGAGCCACCACTCCTGGTCTCATATCAGTTTTTAAAAGTAGGTAATATTAATATTATCCCAATGACTAAATACAGGAACTAAATTCAGAAAGGCTGGGTGACTTGCCCACAGTCACACAGAAATCCAGTGAAAGAACTGTGGTCTCTCATTCTAAGCCCACCAGCCACAGTATAACACAAGTTATTGTTTGAAGCTGACAAAGAGTCGGTGAAACCTCAGTTCAGCGGGGAAAACAAAAAACAAAAAACTGCCGTCAAACCCGAGGGTTCGGAGAGAAGAGCGTGGGGCCCAGGTCTTCACTCCCCCACCGTCCCTCACTCTCCTCGGGAGAAAAGAGCCCGCCTCCCCGCTTCCCTGCTACCGATTAAAAAAAAAAGGGACGCGACTCTGACCGAGGCCCAGGCCCCCCGAATTGCTTCTGAACTCACCCCTCCGTGGGGAGCGGCTGCGACTGCGACCCATCTAGAGTCCCGCTCCTCCTTACCCCACCCCGGAAACGACTGTGCAACAACTTCCGGGAGGCCCGGGAACGGAGCTTTTACTGCCGACTGGAAAATGTCTAAAAGAGTTGCAAGGGTTCCGGTCCTTAAGGGAGGCTGCACTGAGCCGACCCGAGATCATGCGGCCCCGTCCCGGATGCCACCTCTGAGCTCCTAGAGTCCCGTAGGCGCCGAGGTAGGAGAAAAGTTGTCATTTCTGTTCCTCCAGCCCCGCTTTTGCAGCGGCTTCACCATCTTCCTGTCCACGGTGAGCATTAAAATATGCGATTTGATGTTATTATAGAAATGTCTGGAAAATTTAGCCGTATACCCACCCAACACCCTAATACAGCGTTCATTTTCTTCCCTGTTTTTCTTTCCATTCCTTGTCCACATGTATAAATACTTTGCATCAAACCAATTCTAAACATATTATTCACAAACATCTTACATTTTTGGATTTTTCACATAACATTCTCTCATAATGAGTGAATATACCAATATTCACCGTCCCGTCTGCTTTGTATGTTCTCAGATGCCAGCATTGAGAAGGCATCTGAAACCTCCTGTGGACACTTTGAAGGAAAAGTAAAGGCCCCATATTTCATCCTACCCCTACAAAGTACCTCCCAGATGCTGCCTCCACCCTCAAAATAAAAGCCTTTAGAGTGTTCAAAACTACAAAAACAATGGGAAAGGCTGTCTTGCTGCCACAAAGCTGAACTGTCTGTGGTAGAACAAAATACACTTACCAGGAAAGATTTGAACATGTTTCTAATTGAAACAACTCTTTTCAGCCAAAGATCTGGGAAGGAACTAGATTAGGTTGGCGACACCCTGTCCACCAGCCACAAATTTTTAAGTTAGATTTATACATTTTGATGTGGCCTCTTTTAATACCTGTCCTAACCCAACTTCCTGGAAAGAACCAGCCATGATATCTAGGATTTCCACCACCAGGCCTGACCCTCAGACTTCTTTGAAATTTCCCTGGGAGAATTCGCACTAAGGTATGGAACAAGGAGGTTCAAGTGGGGTGCAGGCTCCAGGGAGGAAGATTTAGGGACATCACTGGAGAACCACACCAGTAATGGTTGAAGAAATTGTCGATAGGGAAGACAGAGGAATTATGGGAAGCCTAGCTATATACTAGAGGGATAAGAGTGGAAGAACATAGTGGCCTCAAATAGTGGCTGAAAACACTTATTCTTTCTTTCTTGGCCAGGGATGGAGTCTTATCTGATGAAAACACTTTTGGAGAAACCCCTCCAGGACTTCAAAAAATGGTTAGAAGGTATGCTGGAGATCAGTTGAATATACAAACATTTTTTGTATGCCTGCTATGTGTGGACACTATACCCCTTTGTCACTAGGATGAAAAGATGAATAAGACATGATTCCTGCCTCAAGGAGCTTACAGTTAAGTTGTGCAAGAAGAAAGATGAGAACACACTTTCCCTAGAATGTGGTAAGATATGGGCAGTGTGCTATGGAAACATGAAAGAAGGTATTCAGTCTAATTTGGTATTCCAAGAAGGTTTCCTGGAATAATAATAATAGCAGCTAATATATAACTCTGCTAACTATATGCCAGGCACTGTTATAACATAAAAACAATGTTTATATACACATATGTACATATATATGTGCGTGTGTGTGTAATTGAACCCTGCAACTCAAAGGATAAGTTGTCCGGGTAAAGGGCAGGAGTAGCAATAGCCAAGGCACAGAGGTATGTCACACTATGGCATATGCAAGCCCTAGAAGAGGTTTGATTTTTTTTTTCTTTTCGTTTTTATCCACATTTTCTAAATGAGGTTTGATATTATCTTCACACTGAGTTCACCATGGTGGACCATACTAAGTACCTGGAACTTTATACTCAAGGTGAGGAGAGGCCACTGGAGCATTTTAGGCTGCGTTTCTGTTATGACCAGATTTGTGTTTTAGATGGTTCATTCTGGCTGCCAGATCTAAAGACTTGAGCCAGAAAGAACAGATGGAGGGAATGAGGGAGTGAGGGCTTGCATGAAGGCAATGATGGAAAAGAAAGAGAAAAGAGAACCAAATCAGGAGACATTTGAGGAGTAGCATGGCAGGTCTTGATGGCTGGTTGGATCCAGGTGGTGGGAAGAGGGAGAAGAAATGACTCCCAAGCAGGGCTGGCTTCACTGGCATGTGACCTGTGCAGTCACACAGGGTCCTGCACTTAGAAGGGCCCCATGGTTGGCTTAATACTCAGCTGTTGCCACTCTTGAAATTATTACTAATTTTTGAACAGGAGACCCTGCATTTTCACTTTGCACTGGGTCTGGCAAAAAGTATGTATCTCTTAGTGATGCTGACTAAAGTGAGAAAGTGACAGTTTGTCAGTTCACTACACAACTGAAACATGATGGTGAGTCCATGTGAGACACACGTGGAAAAGGCAGTGAAAGGTGATCTCTTTTGTATGTGAGGGCCCCAGTACCCCTAGGTCCTCCCTCATCCATTAAGTGGAACTCTTTTTGTATATGTTTGCTCTGGGAGAACCTAGTTACACTTCTGCTTGTGGTAGAGAGGGAGAAGGTACCTAATGACATCCAAATATTTATTTTTGGCAGGCATTTGACCACCTGCAGACTGAGTGATAATTATGGAAGAGATCAGGGCTAAAGATAGAGATGGGGGAGTTATGAATGACAGGATTCCATGAAATTGTCCTAAAGAGAAAGGAGTGGTGAGCCAAGGATGGCTTTCAGGGGAAATGTGGACTTACACAGAAGAGGAAAGGCCCACAGAGGAAGCCAAGAAGCAACTGTCAGTTATAAAAACAGGAGTACAAAATAGTGTTTCAGAATTCAGAGGAGAGGAATTTCAAGAAGGAATAACAGTGGTCAGTGTTGCAGGCTGAATAATGGCCACCCAAAGATGTCCTTATATCTGGAACCTGTGACTATTACCTTATATGGGAAAGTTTCTGCATATGTGATTATGTTAAGGATATTGAGATAGGGAGGTTATCCTGATTTATCCAAGTGGACTCTAAATGGCATCACAAATATCCCTATAAGAGAGAGGCAGAGGGATATTTGATACGCACGTTAGAGGAGGAGGCAATGTGACCACGGAGGCAGAGATTGGAGTGGTGTGCCCATAAGCCAAGGAATGCCCACAGCCACCAGAAGCTGGAAGAGGCAAAGAATAGATTCTTCTCTGGAAACTCCGGAGGGAGCACAGCCCTGTGGACACCTTGGCTTTGGCCTTGGTTATGGACTCCTGGCCTCCAGAATGATGACAGAATACATTTCTGTTGTTTTAAGCCACCAGATCTGTGGTAATTTGTTGCAGTGGGCTCAGGAAGCTAATACCATCAGCTATGTCAAATGCAGTAGAAAATCCTTTAAAATAAGAACTGCAAAGTGTCCACTGAATTTAGCAATATAGAAGCCATTGGTGAACTTGCGGAAAATTGTTAGAGTGGAGAGTAGGCTAAGGCAAATAACAAAGAATTGCATTTATCTTTCCTATTCCCTAAATCCATACGAGGGAAATGAAGGAAGATGCCATCAGTAGACCAGAAACTGAGGAATTTTCCAATTAGAAAAACCATATGTAAGACAATGGCAATTCAACACAGCTAAATAAGATGCCTGAAAAGGTGAACATATCTGTTTTTCTAGCAGACAAAAAGAGACCTCTAGGCCCAGCAGGGGTGAGCAGCAGCCAGACCAGCCACAGACAGCAGGCAGTGGGGCTGAAGGGTAGTAGCAGGCACAGTGCTCTGCACTGAGTGGAGCTGACGGGACAGGTCTCAGCACACATGGACACTGGGATTGGAGGGAGAAACAGCTGACAGCAAGGCAGTAACCCTCCAGATTAATTTCTCTATTTCTCCAACTGGGTAGGTCACGCACTTGCCAGCTAGGCACCCTGAAGGGAAGCTTGGCTCTCCAAGTCTTAGTCCATTTGGGCTACTGTAACAAAATACCATACACTGGGTGGCTTATAAATAACAGAAATTTATTTCTCACAGTTCTGGAGGCTGATGAAGTTGCAGCAGATTCGGTGTGTGGTGAGGGCCTATTCTTCACAGAAGGTGCTTTCTCTCTGTGCCCACACATGGGGAAAGGAGCTAGCTAGCTCTTTGGGGCTCCTTTGGTAAGGGCACTAATGCCATTCATGAGGGCTCCACCTCCTAACACCATCACACTGGGCATTAGGTTTCAACATATCAATTTTGGGAGACTCAGACATTCAGTATATAGCACTGTGCATCCCAGTAAATTCACCTTAGCTTGGTTTGGACTGCTAGGGAAGGACAGGACAACTTTCACAGTTCCTGAGGAAACCGCCCCCCCCCATTAGCCTAGAAGTTCATTTCTTAATTTTAACTTATTTTGAAATAATTATAGATTAACAGGAAATTGCAAAGATAGTAGAGAGGTCCTGTGTACCTTTCATCCAATTTTCCCCAGTGATTACATCTTGTGAAACTATAGTACATCTAGGTACATCTATAGCACAACTAGGATGTTGACATTGGTACAATGTGTATGTATAGTTGTATGTCATTTTATCACGTGTAGGTTCACATAACCACCACAATCTAGATGCACAACTATTTCATCACACAAAGATCTCCCTCATGCCACTTCTTTATAGTCACATTCATGCACCTCTCCTCCACCACCCCAAACCCTTGGCAACCACTAACCTTTTCTCTACCTCTGTAATTTTTCCACTTTGAGAATACTATATAAACGGGATCATGTGGTATGTGACCTTTTCAAGTTGACTTTTTTTTCCCACTCATCATAATGCCCTGGAGATCATCCAAGTTGTATCAATAGTCTTCCTTTTTATTGCTGAGTAGTATTCCATAATATGGATGTACAAGTTTAACCCATTCACCTACTATAAGACATTTTGCTTGTTTATGATTTTTGGCTATTTCAAATAAAGCTGCTGTGAATATGTGTGTGCAAGTTTTTGTATGGGCATGTGTTCATTTGGGATAAACACCCAGCAGTGTGATTGCTAGGTTGGTATGGTGAGTATATAGTTTTTAAAAGAAACTGCCAAACTGTTATTCAGAATTGCTATGCCATTTTACATGCATGGCAATGTATGAGAGATCCAGTTTCTACACATCTTCACTAGCTTTTGGTGTTGTCACTATTTTTTAAATATTCTAACAGGTATATTGTGATATCTTATCATGGTCTTAATTTGCAGATCCCTAATGACTAGCTGAATATCTTTTTTTTTGAGACAGTGTCTCACTCTGTCACCCCAGCTAGAATGTAGTGGCATCAGTGACAGGAGGAACATTTGAGACCAGGAGTTCAAGACCAGCCTGGGCAACATAGTGAGGCCCCCATCTGTACAAAAAATAAAAAATTAGCTGGGCATGATGGCATGCACCTGTGGTCCCAGCTACATGGAAGGCTAAGGCAGGAGGATGGCTTGAGCCCAGGAGGCTGCATTGAGCTTTGATCATGTCACTGCACCCCACCCTGGGCGACAGAGTGAGACCCTGTCTCTAAACAAAAAAAACAAAAAAACACAGATGTTCATTTGAAGCCACGAGATTGCATGAAATCTCCTGGTACAGGCTCAGGAGAAAAAAGGGCCTCTAGATAGCCAGAGGAAGAAACCAAAAGGAGACTAAGGAGTGGCCAGAGAAATAGAAACCAAGTGAGTGTGACGTCAGAAAAGTTTAAGAGAAGGCTGCTTTTTAAGGAGAACAAAGTAATCAATTTTAAATGTTTAAAGGAATGAAAAGACACATCTAACCTACAGGATTTAGCAACAAGGTCTTTGTTGACCCAGGAAATTTTATTTTGACCCAGGAAGTTGAATTTTGTTTTACCTTTGTTAGTCCTATTTCATATAAAATTATCAGCCTTTACAAAAGTATTCTACTGTACTTTACATGTGAATGCATGTTGTTGACTCAGTAACTCCCCCTTAATTAGATGTGGTCTGACCACTAGTTAACAACGATTGATGCTGGTTGAGACTTTTTGCTCTTTTCACCCCTATACCTTGGACTTTGGGGAAGAATTAAAAACTCTCTGGTTGGGGAGAGAATTGTACCATGCCTTTTTTTCTTTTTAATTCAGTCATGTGATTGGGTCCGTATTACTTGATCATTTCAGGTAATTGACAAGTCATCTCTGCTTACCATTTGTACCCCTTGCTCTATTATTTTTTCTGTTCTTTAAACTGGTTTATCTTTAAGGAAATATAACTTTAAACACAGTTTCACCATTACCAGTCCAATATTCTAAACCAACTGTGTCGGACAGAACTGACTGCAATGATGGAAATATTCTATATCTGCACTGTCCGATATGGTAGCCACCAGCTACATGTGGCTTTTGAGCACTTACAGTGTGGCTGGTGTGACTGAAGGAGTAAATTTTTAATTTTTAAAAATTTTAATTAACTTCAATGGCCATAGTGACCTCTGGCAATCTTTTTTTTGCATTTCATGTTGAAAATTGTTCACATATGATGGTAATCCTATTGAAAGGCTTAAAATGAGATAAAATGTTAGCTGCTAAACATTTGGTTAAAAAAAGCCAGTGACTACCACTGTTCCTCACATAGTTTTGCCTATCTTGCTAAGTTTCAAGCCCAAACCCTAAAAAAAAAAAAAAAAAAAAGTACATTCAGATCCCTCTTTAATAATTTAGTGTGAAATCCTAGAACACATTCTCTTAGGGACCTCTACTGATAGACAAGCAAAAATAAAGACCAATAGAGGCTATAAAGCAAAAGCTGACAAACAAAAGCTTTCATATACAGTTTTTATGATACTTCAGCTGACACTATTAACACTTTATTGAAAATATTCCATTGAAAAGAACTATGCATACACATAAAAGTATTTGGTAAGACAAAAACACAGTTTTACTATCAATGAGAAGTACTAGCTGACAATTATCAATTTCTCAAATAAGAACATAATCTATTTGTGACTGAAGAAATAATTATCTTGCTGATGGATGACATAAGCAACTTGGCCAGGACAGAACCAATGAACAGGAAACCATATATAATTCCAATTTGGCCAGTTAATTTATATAAGTGAAACAGTTAGTTTTACTCATTAACATACTCAAACATTAGTTATATTTACTTTCAAGATTTAAAAAAATTTATTCAAATAATTCCAGTTTGTTATTTATATATATTTTAATAAAGGGTAAAGACCTCTTACACTGTAATAAGATACAAAGAAAACAACAGCATCTCATGAAAGAGATATTATAGACAAATATAAAAATAAGAAATGTAGCCTCTTGATACAGCCAAATCATTGTATTAGAAACATTTAAATTACAGCTCTAGGGGTTGAAGGGGAGGCATTTAAAAGGTTCCTTTAAGTTAGTTAAATCAAGTGGATGAATTCTGAAAGGACAAAAGCAATTTATGAGCCTATGGACATATTACTGGGAAAGAAAAACTATCAATAAATTCCTAAAGTTAAAAGTAGTTGGGAAAAATATCTAACTAGAAAGAAAAAAAATTCTGGTTTCAATTAAGGGGGTTTTTGGGTCCATTTTATATAAGAGCTTATTTACTCTTTTTCCAAATGAGCATTTGTTATTTTCACAGATACATAAAAATGATTCCCATTTTAAAAAACATACTAAAAATATACATTAACCACAGAAGTACTTTGGAAGAAAATGAACATGGCTATTTTCAAATTAGCAATAAACTCAAGAAGCCAACATACATAAATCATGACAAGTATGCATCTCATTTGACAAAAATAACTGCCATTTTTACATTAATGCTTTATTATCAGCTTCTATATTAGATCCTCCAACCTTATTTACATGTACTATGAAATTTCTATTAATATGTATAACTTAAAGGCACTCACTCAATTCAGAGGTTATAAAGTCCTGAGCTTAAGTAGGAAACAGAATTCCCAACTAAAATGTGAACATAAATAATTTTAGACATCAGAGAATATTAAAATGTTTAAAAGTGTAATATCTGGTACATAAATAATTCATAACCCAACAATAAAAGTGTACAGAAAGAATTATCAAAGAAAAGACCAAGGAAGGTAAGAATTATGCTCAGAATCAAACTGATTTTTCCCTCATTCAAGTTCATTTGTAGGTCTGAAGCTGATTTTTGTTGTTAAAATTCCCAGAAAAGCTAAATTAAAAGAAAATATGAAAATCCTTAAGTTTAAAAAAAGTTCCTCAGCTTAGTCTCCAAAACCATGAAAAACATATTTAATGATTAAAAACAAGAATATACTGGAAATATATTAGACTAAAAGAAGGAATCATAATGAGGTGAAAAAATTAAAGGATAGCTTTAAGTGCACCAACTGAAAGAGCATTTACAATTGGCCAAATTATTTCTTTAGCATTCTTTTAGCCAAATAAATTTACAGATGGATGACTAAGGTTCACTAACACAAGGCAGGAACAAAGTTTAAGCTAAAAATTCAGTCTGTATTTTCTTGCACAGAAACGTGAGATTTACCTACAGCAATTTTCTACTGATGCTGAATTAAAAGCATGGATTGACATCTTTATAACAGAAATGGTTTGACCGATATTTTCTTGGCTTTAAAATGTTTTTTCCACATACGCACAGAAATGTAATAAGGATAAGAATAATCTTCTGTATTGTCTGTACAGTTCATAAGGCCTTTGTCATTGTTAGTCACCTTAGATGTGAATATCAGCAGGGCCATTAAATTAAAGCTGGCCTAAAAAGTTTTCAAAGTGCTACTGTTTCCAACTGATGAGATCCTCAGTTTTCTGGATTTTCTGGGTGACGATTATTTTCAGTTCTTTTTTCTGGCGATATATACAAGAAGTTACAGCAGATATATAAAGGGAAGACCAGAAGCCTGCTGTCCAAGTTCATCACCACTTGTTCCTATAAGACAGATTTGTAGGTTTAATGACAACTAGATAGCAAGATTTAAAAAATAAAAATAAAAACCCAAGCTGTTGAATTGAGTTAACCAAAGGAGATAGTATGCGGGTTAAGAGCTTGAGTCTGGCAGGCACGGTGGCTCACGCCTGTAATCCTAGCACTCTGGGAGGCCGAGGCGGGAGGACCGTTCTGAGCTCAGGAGTTCGAGACCATCCTGAGCAAGAGCGAGACCCCGTCTCTACTAAAAATAGAAAGAAATTGGCCAAACAACTAAAAATAGAAAAAAAAAAATTAGCCGGGCATGGTGGTGCGTGCCTGTAGTCTCAGCTACCTGGGAGGCTGAGGCAGGAGGATCGCTTGAGCCCAGGAGTCTGAGGTTGCTGTGAGCTAGGCTGCCTCCACGGCACTTGCCCCAGGCAAGAGAGTGAGACTCTGTCTCAAAAAAAAAAAAGAAAAAAAAGGAGCTTGAGTCTGAGATCCACAATTCAAATCTTCAAACTCCCACCCACTAGTTAACTGCTGCTTTCTCATTGTGTAAAATGAGGACAACAAGAGTACCCACTTCACAGAATTACACTGAGGATGAAATAAGAACGCACAGAGGGTTTAGCAAATCCAGATATATATTAAGTACTCAGTAGTGGTAGGTATTTTCATTATTGCAAAAATTTCTGTCAAGTACCTGAATATTTTATGAATAGATACAGTGTTCAGAAATAAACTTCTCAATTGGCTTCAATTTCTTTTTAAAATTTTTTATTTATAATTTTTTTTTTTTTTTAGAGACATGGTCTCATTATATGTCGCCCAGGCTGAGCACAGGGATTCTTCCGCCTCAGCCTCCTGAGCAGCTGGGACTATAGATACACACCAATGTGCCCATCTACTTGGCTTCAATTTCTGATGGCCCTTAGGTATGGCAAATCATTGGGATGAAGGTAGAGAGTCACTATTCCCACCAGCAAGCAGGGTTCCTACTCCTAAGATTCCCCACTGTCCTATGACAAACATGTCATCTGTCTCGTGGAACATAAAATACATTATCATGAAAAGCAATTTCAGGTTCAGTTACATCAACACACATAAGAATGCCCCAAACTCCCAGAGAGTCAGGAGTTGATTCTACACCTGAAAGCCACAAGTGCAACATCACTGGTGCTACAGGTGAGTTTTTGGAACCTCATATATCCTTTACCAGCACTATTTGGTGAACAGAATAAATCCTCAGAGTAAAAGAAGCAACACTAAAATCAGAATTCTTATTTTTTAAATACTTGGAATACACTCTCTGCAATAGTATGTATTAGTTTCACTTTATTTTATACATTTTGTAGAATATACTATTAAACATTGTTTAAATCTAGAGTTTTAACTTTTTACTGAGGTATGTGTTCCTGCAATGAAGGACTAAAACTAGAATATTTGAGTGCCTGAAGTAGGCTGACTGGACACAGCTTCTGTGTTGAGGGAGTAGCAAGGTAAAGAAGAAGAAGGTACACACTCCACAACCGCAAAGAGGCAAAGTGGTATTTTTAAAAAGACATCAGAGGCCGGGCGCAGTGGCTCATGCCTATAATCCTAGCACTCTGGGAGGCCAAGGCGGGCGGATTGTTTGAGCTCAGGAGTTTGAGACCAGC
>NW_012147986.1:3348042-3359474 GCF_000956105.1 Propithecus coquereli
GACTCTGTCTCAAAAAAAAAAAAAAAAAAAAAAGACATCAGTGAACAAAATCAGGCAAGGCCATCACCGAGGCTGATGGTGCTAGAGTGTCACAAGAGAGGAATAATGTCAAAGCATAGTTGGTCCTCAGATGCTTCACACCCTGACCTAGTCAAAATTTGTATTAATAACCTAATCTGGGTGAAGGCACATTTACTAAATTTGTTGAGAACAAATGTTTTGATGATACATATATCTGATGATAAAAATCAAGATTCTGTACCATGACAAAACGAAAGCTCCAAGAAGGATTAGCATTCTGGTATTTGAGTATAGTTAAGGTTGGGTGGGGGTAGGTTGAAGGGCCAACTCTGGGAAAAGGAGGACATTATGGGGCCATCGCTTAGAGGGTGAATGGACACACCAATTTATGAAAATTAAATTGCATTAATCCCCACTCTACATCTCCAAACAAAACAGATCTAATCCTAGTTTCATCAAATCTTTAACTCTACCTGAGGGATGAATTTAAATCTACATTTGCATTGTAGTATCTTTACAGCAAAGTTCCATTTTTTGTTCACTATAGGTAGAAGCTGTGGAGCCCACACGTTGCAGCAGTAGACAGAGCAACATCTTCCTAGGTCCCCGTTTCTACTTTTAATTATTGCTTCATCTTCATGTACAAATCCCTGCTTCTTTGAGGCTCATGCTACTTATTCTATGCTATACCTTTATTACTTCCCCCACATTCTATCTTACAGGTCTAAATTCCAGGATCCATAAATCCAACTCACTACTAGAAATCTTCACTTAGATATAAAGCAACTGAAATCCAAACCTTCAACTACTGGCTACTATCTCCTCCTTTTCTTTCTCGGTCATCTGTGCTTTTACTTTTGCAATATGGCTTTGACTCCCCATGCTAGCTATTGAATATCTCACCAGGTTACTTTCTTTGCCCACCCTTTAAATACCAGTGGTCCCTAGAGTTCCAGCCTATCATATTCTCTACACATTTCCTACAGTTTTTTTATCCAGTCATTATTTGTAGCACAGGCACTTGTAAACTCCAGATGCATTTATCTACCAACTTATCAAATTTTCACCTTGATGCCCTCAAATTAAATATGCCCTAAACTGAATTCATCACCTCTTTACCATCACAAATAGTTTTAAGTCATATTCATTTTCCTTCCTATAATTCAAATTCAGGCAAAAACACTACTATAAATCAAGTTGTCCAAGTCAGAAAACCAGGAACCATCTAACTACTTTTCTTCACGTACACACAATTAAGCACCAAATTCTGTCAACTGTACCATTTTATTTCTAGAACCCATCAGCATTTCTTCATCTTCACTGCTACCTTCCCTAAGGCTCTCATCATTCTTTATTTATCTGGACTATACAGCAATACAATGACTTAACTGTCTTCCCGCCATTATCGTATCTCTAATCCTTCCTACACATTACTACCTGAGAGAACTTTCTATAATGCAAATCCAGTTAGCATTATAGCATGTGCACTGTATGCAAACACAGTTAGCATTAAAAAATACAGTTGTGTAAGACAGTTATAAAATATATAAAAATCACTAGCTTTCTTCCATCATCAAAAACTATTAGGAAAAAATTCATTTCATATTAGCAGTTGACACATCAAATACTTAGCATTATATTTCCAGAAATATATAGGAACGATATGGGAAAAACTACAAGTTTTAGAGAAACATAAGAGAAGACCTAAATAAATGTAGAGAACCATATTCCAGAAGGGGAAGATATCAATTTCCCATAAGTTACTCTATACATTTAATAATATAAATCAAAATCCCCATAGGAACCTTGAAAAAATGATTCTATACCTCATACAGAAAAATAATCATGCACAAAAAAGCAAAAAATGTTTAAAAAATTTTTGTAGAGACAGGGTCTTTGCTAGGCTGGTCCTGAAGTCCTGGCCTCAAGTGATCCTCCTACCTCAGCCTCTCAAAGGGCTAGGATTACAGGCGTGAGCCACCATGCCTGGCCAAACCAAAGGATTTTTGAAAAAAGAAAGAAAGTGTTTTTGCATTATGAGGTATTAAAATTCATTTTAAAGTTAGCCTCATTAAAACAATGCCTGTTGTCTTCCTAACAAAGAAATCAATAAAACAAAGTTCAGAAATGAAACCAAGTCTGTAATGATTTAGTATATGATAAGGCATTTCAAATACACTTGAAATACTCCAGTGTAAAAAATTACACCATAAAAGGAGCATAAAAAATACAGATGACTATTTATTTTTATTTAAAATTTCTTTTTAGAGATACATCTTGCTATGTTGCCCAGGCTGGTCTTCAACTCCTGGCTTCAAGTGATCCTTCCATCTCAGACTCCTGGGTTGCTGGGATTGTAAGCGTGAGCCACCATACCCAGCTCAGCATGTATATAATTCTAGTCAGGATAAGGAGGCCTAAGGATCACACTATGAAGACATCATTAAAGAGAGAGATAGTTTTAAATGTTGAAAAAACAAATGACAAAAATGGAAAAACTATAGCATATCACAAATTTTATTATTCTTAATACATAAAAGGCCAGGCACAGTGGCTCACACCTGTGTAATCCCAGCCCTTTGGGAGGCCGAGTCAGGAGGATCACTTGAGGCCAGGAGTTCGAGACCAGCCTGGGCAACTTAGTGAGATGCTTGCCATCTCTACAAAAAATTAAAAAAATTTTCTGGGTGTGGTGGTATGCACTTGTAGTCCCAGCTACTTGGGAGAATGAACATTTTAATAAAAATTATACAGATATTAACTGTCAATTTATATAACATGTCCAATATACATACAAAAAACTCAACCATACCAGTAATGAAAGAAATGAAAATTCAAATATAATTTGTTTCACTTATTACCTTGGGCGAAAGATTAAAAAGAAGGATAATATACTACATTAGGTATATTCTCCTATACTACCAGGGGAAGCATAAATTGGACTGTACTTGTAAAGGGTAATTTGTCCATTAGAAAACATATGCACCTTTTGACAAGAATGCTACTTCTTGGAATTTAGCTTTAAAGAAAAAAAAAAAAACTCAGAAAAGTGGACAAATAATGAAAAAAAACCCGAGAATTTTATCCAATAAAAAGGATTTATGTAAATTATGGTATATCCAAAACAACAGTATTAAGCAGTTAATAAAAATGATGTTGTGAGGCCTGGCGTGGTGGCTCATGCATATAATCCTAGCACTTTGGGAGGCTGAGGTGGGAGGATTGCTTGAGCCCAGGAGTTGGAGGCTGCAGTGAGCTATGATGACACCACTGCACTCTAGCCTGAGTAACAGAGTGAGACCTTCTGTCTCAAAAAAAAAAAAAAAAAAAAGTTGTGGATATATATTTATTGAAAGAAAAACTATGTACAATGAAGTAGAAAACAAAAAGCAGGTTACAATTGCTACCTCACTGTCTGATGCACCGAGGCTTTCCTGGCCTGTGCTCCAAAAGAGGGCCCATCCTTTCTCCTAATGGGCCCAGGCCAGGTGACCAATTTTGCCTCTCCCTCAGGCTTAACTACTATGCCATCATCAAGTTCTAACCACCAAGTCAGCCATGAAGAAGACAGAAGAGCACACACTTGTGCTCAATTGTGGATGTCCTCTGGTGCCAAGGAGCACCAGAGGAAAGAGGCTGTGACAAAGCTCTATGTCACTGATGTGGCCAAGGTCTGATCAGGCCTGATGGAGGGAAGGAGGCACATGTTGGACTGGCTCCTGACTATGCTGCTTTAGATGTTGCCAACAAAATTGAGATTATCTAAATGGATCTCAATTGGCTAATTCTAAATACACATTTTTTTCACCATAAAAAACAGCAGGTTACAAAATAGTTAACAGATCCATTTTTGGAAAAAAGATACAGTGAAAGAAAAAATGTCAGCAGTGTATCTGAGTGGTATATGTATGATTTTGTTTTGGCTTATTTATATTTTCTATTTTTTCTACAATAAACATCTATACCTTACATAAAATGCATATACAACTCCCAACTAAAATCCTTCCAAACTCCATCCACAGCCTACCTGCCCTGGCTCTAGTTACACTGAACTCTTCCAACTGTCTTTCGGTTCCTTCAATGACCCACATGCCTTACCTCCATCTTACTCATCATTTGAGGTTTGGTTCAGGTATCTATTCACTTTTCAACTTTTCCAGGAGGGGAAGTTTCCCCTGAGCTGTCTCCCCGCTCCTCCCCCAATAACCACACACTCTCTCAGCTGCACAGTACAGGTTAGAGACTTTATCCTCAATGTTGCACACCACTCTGAGCTTATTCTGTCACGCTGCTTACACTAGGCCATGTTCACACAAGCCCATCTTTACTTCTCCCCTCCTAGCATAGAACCTAGTGTGCAGTAAGGAAACCAGCATTTTCTGAAGGAACATTTGAAATACAACTATTATCTTGGCCTGGTGCTTTTGAAATCTTTGGTTGCTTTGAGCCATGACTTTTTTTTTTTTTTTAATGAAGTTCCAGGTAGGAGGTAAAGATAGTCACTGTCCATTCAGTTCCAGAGGGTATAAGAAGGACCAAGAGAGAATTCCAATGGAGGCAGAATTGAACTTTCTCATTATATATCTGCCTTGAAATGGACATTCCTACATACTACCTACTGCTTCAGATGGTCAGCTCTCTATTGCTAGAGTTCCAACAGTGGCTGGAGGGCTCTGTGAGAATGCTGTTAAAGGAGTTCTCACACAGGGTACGTGAGGTTATGATGATCGTGTCTAAGGTTCCTTGCAATGCTAAGAACGTTCTATGATAGTCTCTTCAGTCTGAGGAAAACTGCTAATGTCTCAAAATTTATGTGAACTATAATAGGCCCTGAACCCTTTTTTAAAACATTATGTCCTTTGGAATGGGGGTTAGTTTTAATAAACTTATTCAATATTTTAACAGCTCTCATTTACTTTCATGACATCTTAAAACTTCTAAGTGCGTGTGATGTATGAACAAATGGCTTTAGCGATAATGTGGGGCATGTTACAGATGTTGATCATTTTACAAACCTAGAGAATAATGTTCTCATAATATTCAGGAGCTATGGAAATTTACTAGATTGTCTTCAAGATGTCTGCCATTAATGTATAAATAAATGCACTTATGAACACAATGGATAAAGCAGTTAAGATTCATAAGTGTTTGAAGATGATATTCAGGATAAAGAACTATTTCTTTATAAATCAGCTTTCCCCTGCTCCTGAAATCATGTTTTCTTTTTTCTTTTTTTTGTCCCGGTTATGCTCCTAGTGGGATGGGGTAAGTTATACAGAAGTGAGCATGGTAGGTACACTTCATCTTTACCTTCAAAAAACTTTCAAACCAATCCTTAAATCAAAACATCATTTTAATGTTAATTCTACTTAAGAATTTTCAAAAGCAGATTCAAAAGACAAATACAATGACACCACAGAAAAATAATCAAACATACCTGATCCTTTTCAAGCGTAAGTATTTGATAGCCAGTTGTCCTACTACATATTAGTTTTCCACTACTATCAAAAGAAGCCAAACGTAATCTAGGATAAAAAAATTAAAAAAAAATAAACACAAGATTTTTTTAAGTACAAATTTAAACAAGCCCTCCCTCACTTTAATATTTTTTCTTCCTTGTCTCTGTAGATCTTTTATTTGATAAAAGACTTTAAAGTCTTTTCAAACTATGAACTGATTCCAGATTTATAAGCCTGTGCTATTGTACATATCTGATATGTAAAAATAATTTATAAATGTTTTGATTGTGGTAAAATATATGTAACATAAAATTTACCATTTAACCATTTTTAAGTATAAAGTTTTGTGGCATTAAATATATTTACATTGTTCTGAATCCATCTCCAGAACATTTTCCTCTTCCCCAAGTGAAACTCTGCACCCATTATAAACTAACTCTCCATTTTCTCTTCTTCCATCCCCTGGCAACCACCAGTGTACTCTCGGTCCCTATGAATTTATCTACTTTCGATACCTTGGATAAGTGGAATCTTACAATATTTGTCCTTTTGCAACTGACTTGTTATGCTTAGCATGTCTTCAAGGTTCATGCATGTTTAGCATGTCAGAACTTCTTTTTAGGGCTGAATAATGTTCCACTGTGTGTACATATAACATTCTGTTTATCCATTCATCTGTCAATGAACATGGGGTTGCTTCTACTTTTTGGCTATTACGAATGCTGCTGCTATGAATATGAGTGTACTAATATTTGTTTGAGTCCCTATTTTCATTGTTTTTTTTTTTCTGAGACAGAGTCTTGCTCTGTCACCCAGGCTAGTGTGCCGTGGCATCAGCCTAGCTCACAGCAACCTCAAACTCCTGACCTCAAGTGATCCTCTCACCTTGGCCTTCCAGAGTGCTAGGATTACAGGCGTGAGCCACAGCGCCCAGCCCCTATTTTCATTTCTTTTGGGTACATATCCAGAAGAGGAATTGCTGGATCATATGGTAATTCTATGTTTAATTTTTCTGAGGAATCACCGTATTGTTTTCTACAGTGGCTACACCATTTTACATGGCCACCAGCAGTATACAAAGGTTTCAAATATTCCACATCCTCACCAACACTTGTTAATTTTGAAGTTTTCTTCCATTTTGTTTTTAAGAACAGTCATCCTAACAGATGTGAAGTAATAGCTTATCATGGTTTTGATTTGCATTTCCCTGATGATGGGTGATGTTGAGCATCTTTTCATGTGCTTATTAGCCATTTTGTATATCTTCTTTGGAGAAAGGTTTATGCAAGTCCTTTCCCCATTTTTGAATCAATATTTTTTTTTTATTGTAGAGTTTTCTATATATTCTAAATATTGCTTCCTTATTGAATAGAGGGTTTACAAATGTTTTCTCCCGTTCCATGGGGTGCCTTTTCACTCTGATAGTATCCACTGATGCACAAAAGTTTTCAATTCTGATGAAGTCTCGTTTATCTACTTTTTCTTTTGTTGCCTGTGCTTTTGGTGTCATATGGAAGAAATCATTGCCATATCAAATGTTATTAATATAAAGCTTTTTCCCCTATATTTTCTTCCAAGAGTGTCATAGTTTTAGATCTTAATGTTTATATCTTTGATCCATTTTAAGCCTTTGTATTTGATGTAAAGTATAAATATATGTCTCTTAAATAATCTATTTATTAAGCTATTTTCCAGTTTGTCAGCCTATAGCATTCTCTCTAGAAAAAGATTGCCAGCTTAACTATCAGGCAAAGTTGGACATACCAAAACTACCAGACATGTTTTCCTGGAAAAATACCTTACCATGGCTGGTTTGATGGTTGTAGGTTATTAGAACTTATTAATATTAGTGTCACAAAAGTTGGTATACAACCCCCCACTGCTAAATTTGGCTTAAAAAATACCTTACCATATTTTCAGTTTGGATCTTTTATTTGCTAGGAAAAGCAACAAGGCATCAGCTTCAAGCCCAGTATCAATCTTTCATCCTTCAGGACTGATATTCCATATTTAGTATATATTCCAGCCTATTCGTTCTCCCTGACATACTACATCTTATGATTTTCATTACTAATAATACAGTTCATAGGAATGGAGCCTTACCATTTCCTACCACTTTCCCTATACTGTATATTATCAAAGTTCTAAAGTTTTTGGTATAAATTATTAAAGTTTTATTTCTTTTACTTCTTATATTTCCCCTGGAGTGAGGAAGAAAAATCTCATCCTACCTAAACGCTATGCTCCTTCGAGGCTGTAAACTGACAGATCCACTACATGGCTGATTCAGTGTATTGCGTTTGAAAATGATGTATCGATTAGTGTAAGTTACTAGTAGATCAAAGCCGAAGTTAAAACCTGTCCATCGCCAGCAGTACTAAAGAAATACAAAAGAGAGATTTATTTCAGTTTATCATATTAGCAAGTCAAAAATAAAAAGTTCAAAATGTCTTTTTTCCCCTTATTTCTTTCATGGGTCCCCTACTTTTTTGTCTGTGCTTACCACATAGAACTATATATCTAAGCCAGAAAAGCAGATTTTATGACTATAATTCTTTAAGCTACTTTCCTAGTATTGCCTCTTCATGATGTTTCATTTCTCTTTCCACATTGCAATTCTATCATAAATAATAATGCTTTTCACTGCAACTCTAAGTAGGCATAGCTTAGGACACTAGGAGTCTGAATGGGGGTAATAAGGACCCGTTAAAATTCACCTTGCTTTTAAAATACTCTAAAATACCTTAAGGAGTTAACCAACAGACACACAACTCGGTTATTTTAAATATAATCATGAGATTCACAAGTTTGTTTATTCTATCAGCTAACAGTTAATGAGAGAATATCAGGTGAGGTGGTCCAGTACAGGGAAATACAGTTAGAGCTTCGAGTGTTTGGTTGACACCCTGAATTATAACATTAATTCAATATTTAACTGATATTAACTGAGCACATATTATATGCAAGCACTGCTCTAGGCAGTGGAGACACAGCAGTAAATCAGTTTCTGCCCTAGTAGAATTTATATTCTACTATGTGTACATGTTTGTGCAGTAGGAGATATGAATACTACAAATGGAAGAGAAAAGTATGGGATGTCAGAAGAGAGTGACAGGGTAGAGGAAGGGAGCTTGCAGTTGGGGAGCCTGCTAGTTTAGACAGGTGCTCAGGAAATGTCTCTTCAAGAAGATGCTAGGTGAGTAAAGACTTGAGTCAGCAGAAGGAGTAGATCACATAGCTATCCAGGGAAAGAGTGTCTTAAGCAGAGATAACAGCAAGTAAAAGCTCCAAAGGTAAAAACATACTTGGCATATCTGAGGAACACCAAGAGGCGCTACATTGCTGGGGCAGTGACTGACGGGGAGAGAAGCTGGAGGTGAGTTCAGAGGCAGTCAAGGGCCTGTAGTAGTCTACGGTAAGGAAGAGTCTGTATTTCTTTTAAGTATGGTGGGAGGCTACTGGAAGATTTTAGGGAAGGAAGTGACATGATCTAACTTGTATTTTAAAATAATTACTTTGGCTGTTGTGTGGAAAATAGAATGTAAAGGAATGAGAGTGAAATAGGGAGAGCAGTTATAAGGCTACTACAGTAGCAATAGCCCAGACAAATGAGAACAGAGGCCTATACTTGGGTGTTAGTGGTAAACATGCTGAGAATATATTTCAGGGGTAGAGCCTTGATGAATTTCTTATAGACACCATGAGTGGGGAGAGAGAAAGAAGAGTCCAAAATGCACCCGAAATTTGGAGCCTATACAAGAGATGAACAAAGGGGTTGGAGAATACTTGGGAAGGAGGAGGTTTAGAGATGAAAATTAAGAGTTCTACTTGGGGGCCAGGTGTGGTGGCTCACACCTATAATCCTAGCACTTTGCCAGGAGGATCACATGAGGCTAGGAGCTCAAGACTGGCCAGGGCAACACAGTGAGACCTAGCCCAGGTGACAGAGCAAGAGCCTGTCTCAAAAAAGAGAGTTCTGTGTGGGACTATTATATTTGAGATACCATTAGGTATCCAAGAAAGATACCAAGTGAATAGATACATGAATTTGGAGTTAGGAGTCATCAGTGTACAGATGAGCTATAAAGTCAGAGGGCTAGATGAGATCACTTAGGAGTGAATATAGATAGGGAAAAAGTCCAAGAACTGATCCTCTAATCACACCAACCTTCACTGAGTAAAAGAAGGGTCTAGCAAAGACACAAAAGGAGCAGCCAATGAAGTAGGAAGAAAACCAGCAGAGTATGCTGTCTTGGAAGTCAAGTGGAGAATATCTTTCAATAAGGAATGAGTGAACAAATGTGTCAAAGTTGCCAAGAGCTTTCAGAAGAAGACTGAAAATTGACTACTTGATTTGGCATGTGGTGATACTAGCATGGCAGTTTCAGTGGAGCTGTGCAAATAAATTGGAATGATTCAAGAAGGCATTGGAAAAGAGGAATTAATACAGGCAACTTTTTTCAGAGAGATTTGCCTAAAAGGAACACAGAGAAATGGAGTTGTAGCTAGGGTGGAGTTTAGTTGAAGGTAAGTTTAAGATGGGTGGTACTGTAGGATGTTATATGCTAAATGAGAGTGATCCAGTGGAAGAGAAAACAGATGATGCAGGAGAGGGAGGTGGTAACTGCAGGAGCAAACTTCTGAATAGGTGAGCACGAATGGGGTCTAGCACAAGCAGAGGGGAAGACTAGGATAGAAGCAGACCGTTCATCACTCTAACAAGAGGAAAAACACAGCACACAGCTACAGATTTAGGTAGACTGGCAAAATTATTGATAAGAGGATGCACAGATTCTCTTCCTATTGCAGTAAGAAGGCCATCAGATAATAATAAGGGTGGTACCACTGCCCTTTTGAGGAAAGGAGATTATAAGTCACCTCCGAGAGTGGGAGGATAAATTCACTAGGGAAATGTAGGAGAATCTCGATGCAGCACTAAAGACCTGCTTGAAGTTTACGGTTATAACATGCAAGTCAAACCCATTGGGGTATGGTGTTTGTCTTCAATCATATTCATGTGTCTGGATGCAAGCAAGCAGTACATGGAAAGATGGGATTTAACAAAAGAGTTGGGGTTTAGCCAGCTGAGTTTAACAGAATCAAAGAGGAAAAAGGAAAGTTAAAAGAATATAAGCAAGAGACCAATTTTAAGATGGAACATAAAACAGAAGTCAGGTAAAGAAAGAAGTAGGGATGTGGTGAGAAAGGTGATAGGAAAAGGTCATAAGAACAATGTATTGTACATCTCAATGGGGTTAAAAAAAAATTGTTGGAGTGCAGGTTCTAGAGAAAGCGACCTAGAAAGAAGAGGTAGAGTCTGAAAACAGGATGCCTGAAATCGAGATTTTGAAGGCAGTGCAGTAAATCAGTGATGCAAAAATTGAGGATGTGCTCGTGGGAATGAGTGCCTGAAGTAGGGAATCCAGTTAGGGAACAGAGATACTAAAATCACTAAGACCAATATAGTGAGAAAGAAAGGCAGTGAGCCTAGTGAATTACAGCCACAATATAGGTAGCAGGTGGTGCAGCAGGAGCACTTGCTCCTAACAAGTTTTGATTCAATGAGGGATGAGGGAGGAACAAGATCTGAAAGCAGCAACAAGGAAGAATAAGGAATAAAGAAGACAACTACTCCTCTTTCATACTTTGAACACTTATCATAATTATAAATGCAAACATAATTAACTTTTACAAATAAAGAGAAATTTTACAAATAAAGAGAATTTACAAATGAGAGAAATTTTGGGAGAAAAATAACCAAATGGATATCTAAATTAGGTTGAATTTTTTTTAAAGACAAAAATTACGGTTGGGGCGAAATATTTAAAAATGTAGTTCATGTCCCATTAGTGGATTATAAAATCAATTTAATGGGATACAATAGTGTTCTTTTTAATTATAGAAAACAGGATCTCTGGATGTAGTAGGGAAGACTATTATTTTATATATTTT
>NW_012147986.1:3359784-3362121 GCF_000956105.1 Propithecus coquereli
CCTCGGCCTCCCAGAGTGCTAGGATTACAGGCGTGAGCCACCACGCCCGGCCCAGAATCACTTTTAAGACTATGTAACAGCTCCCACATAACTTCTTTATCTTAATTTCTGGATTGTTAGGAGATCTTCTTCTTATATTTCTTATCTGGACCCAAGATCTACAAGTTCAATAGTTTCATGCAAGACTGAGAAATCAATCACTACTGAGTACAGTGCCTGTAACTCCTTGCCCAGAAGTTCATGCTACATAAACGATACTAAATAATCTCTTCTGAGGTATGACCAGTTTCACTGTTACCTAAAGCACATTATGTGCTGATGATACAACAGTTTATATGGGAATATTAAGAGTCACAACCATACTTACTTCACCATCTTTGGCAAGCTTTCTACCACACCTCATGCTATTTCCCTCTAGTTCTTCTTTATTGATTTCTTGAGGCCTAAAATATAAACATAAGACATGAACCCTCACAGAAAATGGTCAACTAGTAATTAAAAAGAACCAGGGAGTTAAAAAGAACAGAAAATCTTGCTATTAGATTTAAAAATAAAATTTTGTGTTCAACCAGTGCACAAAGAAAAAAAAATTTTGTGGTCTAGATAAAAATAATGCATTGATTAAATCGAATCCATTGCCTTTGCTAAATAAAAGAGTTTAAATCTTCTGTGTTTTCTTATTGCCTTCACTTCTAGATTACTTTTATTAGAGCTTAACCAAACCAAAGAGGGAGGGGAAAAAAAACTGAGAAATTCTGCTCACCAAAAAAATAAAATACTTGAAAGTCTAACTACTAAGAAATTAAAATCTATTATTTCTATAAAATGTGATTTGATACCACCTACTACTTAATATTACTTGTTTCACATGCAAACCATTTTTCATGTATTAGACCATTAACTATGAAATGTCCGATTTAGAATCAAAAGTTTAGTTTATTATATCTCAAACAGGAAGCAGTACAATTAGTCAAAGTATGTGCCTAAACTATCGACAGTTTTGCCATCTTAACTGTAGCGTATTTACACCAGCAGTGAAGAAGCCTAGAGAACAAGTGCTGATGAAATCGCAAAAGGTGTTTTCCACGGCTTGTTCAGAATTAAATATATTTCTTTACAATAAGTGGTCCAAAGCCTGGAAGAAGTGGTAGTCAGTGAAAGGTCTGGTGAATACGGTGGATGACAGAGAGTTTCCAAGTTCAGTCCCTGTAGTTTGAGCGGCATTGTTTGTGCAACATGTGGTAGAACGTTGTCTTGCAAGAGGATTGGCCTGTCTCTATTGACCAATCTCGGCTGCTTAACTGCAAGCACCTTCATCATTTCGTCTAATCGGTTGCAGTAGACATCTACTGTAATTGACTGACCAGGTTTCATGAAGCTGTAGTGGATAATATCAGTGCTGGACCACCAAACAGACACCATTAACTTTTTTTGACGAATATTCAGTTTTGGACTGTGTTTTGGCACTTCATCTTTATCCAACCAGTCAAACACTTGCGATTGTCAAAAAAAATCCATTATTCATCACGCGTAACCATATGGTGTAGAAATGGATCACCTTTATGTCACGACAGCAAAGAAAGGCAAGCTTTGAGACGATTTCTCTTCTGAAGCTCGTTTAATTCATGTGGTACCCATCTATCCAGCTTCTTTACCTTGCCGATTTGTTTCAAATGGGCCAATATTGTTGGAACAGTAACGTCAAATTTTGCTGCTAATTTATGCGTAGGTTGAGATGGATTCACTTCCACTACAGCTTTCAGCTCATCATTACACACCTTGGTCTCAAGTTGCCCATGTGGCTCATTTTCAAGATTAAAATCACCAGAACGGAACTTCTCAAACCATCGTTGTACTGTGATTTCATTAGCCACATTCTTCCCAAACACTTCATCAATATTTCGAGCTGTCTGCGCTGCATTGGTTCCACGATAGAACTCATATTTAAAAATAACATGAATTTTTGACTTATCCATGGTTTCACAAAAATTGCTCTAAGAAATTTTTGAAAGATACTCACAAGCCAAACAGTGCATTTGAAAGAATGAGTATGTACCAATAAAAACAAGAAGTGTCAAAGTGAAATGTCAGCGATATCAACTGTCTAACTTAGTACTTAAGGAAATCAGACATTTCATACTTAATAACCTAATAGTATAACTACACAAAATCAATATATTTTTCTTTTTTTTTTTAAACAGACTCTCACTCTGTTGCCCGGGCTGGAGTGCCATGGCATCAGCCTAGCTCGCAGCAACCTCAAACTCCTGGGCTCAAGCAATCCTTCTGCCTCAGCCTCCCGAGTAGCTGGGATTACAGGCATGTGCCACCATGCCC
>NW_012147986.1:3362528-3364437 GCF_000956105.1 Propithecus coquereli
ATGTAAATAAAACTAATAAAACATGTCCTTGAGGTCCAAGAGCTCAGTCTAGTAGAGAACTAGACATAAGTAATAATTATAATGTGGTTAATTATTATAATAATAATGTGTGGTTTGTGACATGGAGAGCATGAAGAAGGCACAGATTTATTGCCTGGTGTTGGTGGGTATCATTACAGAGTTGATATTATTTGCACCTGAGTGTGAGCTTGTTGGGGTGGAGACAGGAGGTGAACTCAGTGCAGGGGGAAGGGTATTCCTGGCAGAAGGAATAGATAAAAAGGGACTGGAGCATAACAGAACCAAATGTACAAGGTATTTGGTGCAGCTGGAGCATATGAACATGAGAGTTTGGCACATGTTTAGTCCAGATGAACGTGAGAGGAGATGAAGCTAAAGGCATTTGAGATAGAATGCTGAAGATCCCTACAGGCCATGCTAGTAAGTTTCAACTATTCCTGCAGATAATATAATATTGAGTTCCCAGGTATTTAGTCTGTAACTTTTAAACCTTCTATTATGAAAAATTGCAAACATATCAAAGTAGAGAGGATAGTATAATAAGACAAATTTCCTCATCATCTAGTGTCAATAATCTTCTATAGCAATACTGTAATCTCTTACCTATCATCAGATATGCCTGGATATATTTAAGCCAGAAAGTGACACAATTATATTTTTGTTGTATAAAGATGACCCTCTTGGCAATGTGGAATAGAGTTTGGACAAGGAGGACCCTGGAGGGAGACTTCACTAGACTATAACGTAGCATCCAGGGAATACACTATCTTCTTCACTTCAGTAGTAGCCCTGTGGCGGTGAGCAGATGCTCAGTGTCTGTGGAATAGAACATTTCATCAGGGGCAATAAAATCATACACAGTTGACCCTGGAACAACACAGGTTTGAAATGTGTGGGCCCACTTATATGTGGATTTTTTTCAACCAACCCACGTCAAAAATATAGTATTTGTGGAATGCGAAAACCACATATATGGAGGCCTTTTTATATATGTGAGCTGTACAGGGCTAGCTGCGGGACTTGAGTATGCAGATTTTGGTATATGCAGGGGTCTTGGAATGAATGCCCCGCCCAGTATACCAAGGGATGACTGTACTTCTGAGGGCAAGAATACAAACATGTTCTGGCTCAGTATGGTAGATGAATATAGGTGAGAATATAGGTGAGAAAAGAATATAGGTGAGAAAAATCTTAAAAAATCAAGAACATCCAAAATGTAAAAATTGAATACACAAAGGAAGTAGGATGATTTATAAATTACTTCATACATTACAAAATGCTTCAAATCTCAATTCCATTAAATTAACTCTCATTTTTTGGTTTTTGATTTATTATTTCTATTTCAACAATTTTACTGTATTTGTACTGGATAATTATGCTGTGAATACATTTGGAAAAAGATGGGTTATAAATAAAATAGAAACTAAGAACTCTGGATAATAATAACCTTATAATCATCATGAATGTATATAATGTTTTCATACACTTACTATTTGGATACAAACTTATAACTAGGCCATTATTTTAGGAAATTCTTTGGTGTATAAAAATGGGTTAGAAAAGATCAGGGGTAAAAAAATTAAACTTAAGGCCTCTTCTGTATACTTACTGATTGTCTCTTCACACTACCTATTTCAAGGAGCTAGCATAGGATCAAATCATAAATATAAAAGTACTTCTGTGAACTACAAAACACCATATACACTGAAGGAATAGATAATTTTCTCTTCCTTAAAATGAAGGAAGTGTATAAAAATTTTGTAAAGGGTTATATGGTTTTGGGAAGGAATCTGTACCCAGATAGTTTTAATTCTTTTTAGACTCAAAGATCTTCAAAATCTATTTATTAATCAGAATTTGAAAATACTACCACAAATAAGAAAATTAG
>NW_012147986.1:3367113-3368420 GCF_000956105.1 Propithecus coquereli
TGAACTCCTGACCTTGAGCGATCCACCCACCTCGGCCTCCCTGAGTGCTAGGATTACAGGCGTGAGCCACCACTATTTATATTTATTTTTAAGATGGAGTCTCACTCTGTTGCCCAGGGTAAAGTATAGTGGCGTCATCATAGCCACTATAGCAACCTCAAGACTTGGGCATAAGCCACCATGCCCGGCCCCAAACTACAGATTTATTAAAAATAAAAGTAGAGGCTGGGCACGATGGCTTATGCCTGAAATCCCGCACTCTGGGAGGCTGAGGCCGGAGGATCACTTGAGCCCAGGAGTTCAGGACCAGCCTGAGCAACATAGTAAGAACCCATCTCTACAAAAAACTTTTAAAAATTAGCCAGGTGCAGTGGCACATGCCTATAGTCCTAGATATTCAGGAGGCTGAGACAGGAGGATTGCTTGAGCCCAGCAGTTTGAGGCAGCAGTGAGCTATGATCAGGATACTACTACACTCCAGCCTGGGCAACAGAGCAAGACCCTGTCTCTTAAAAAAAAAAAAAAAAAAAGTTAAATAATTGGCTTAGCACCATATTTATCTTTCTGCTCTTGTTTATTCCCAACCAGAAGAGGTTGTTTTTCTATTTTTTAAGTTCTTAAATTATTTCTCAATCTCTAACTAAAGGAGAGGGAAAAACACTAGTCTGATTAAAATCTGGATTTTCATTTCATAAGTCTCTACTTAATAAAGGTATCCAGATGATTTCCAATGATCTACTGGTGTTTATCCTTAAAACACCTTATAAATGCACTTTTGAATATTTCTTTCAGAGTCCTTCAAAATAATATTCTTGCCATTATAAGGAGTAACTGTTAAGTGTTTAGGCCAAAGACAGTTTGTCTTCATAGGTAAAAACAAGTAGTAAATTTTATATGACTCAGTACGCATGCACACATATCATGTATCTTATTTGCAATGCCTCTGAATTTAACAATTCTGTTCTACTGTTGTTTTATTTAAAAAAACAAACTGATCCCTATCCATTAAAACGATTTCTCAACCCACCATGGGTTATGCCTAAAGTTTGAAATTCATTGATCTAGAGATAGAATATGGCTTTTCATGATTCATTTTGTAAAACTGGAATGAACGAGTTATACATATGTATATATTCTCAAATATCATGTAAGACATATCCCATAAAAATGTTTCAAAATTTAGGCCGGGCGCGGTGGCTCACGCCTGTGATCCTAGCTCTCTGGGAGGCCGAGGCAGGCGGATTGTTTGAGCTCAGGAGTTTGAAACCAGCCTGAGCAAGAGCGAGACCCCGTCTCTACTAAAAATA
>NW_012147986.1:3368470-3369393 GCF_000956105.1 Propithecus coquereli
TGTTACTACTATATGTGCACTTAAGTGTTGATCAGTTAATACCAATTTGATAGTGAGTACATGTGGTGCTTGTTTCTCCATTCTTGTGATACTATACTAAGGTGATTTTTCCATATAATGAATGCACTTAAAAATACATACAAAAAAATTTTTTTAACACACTGACTGCCACACTATAAAAAAAATTTTTTTTCCCTTGGGGACACCGTGTTTTATTACGAAACAGAATAAAAACTTCGAAAATAAACAATCCTTTCTAATTTAACAAAAAATTTGTTATTTTTAATTGTTTTCTGTCCGTGAGTTATACGCAACTTGAAAAATAGTTCACGCAGCTCCCAAGGTGAGGCCCCGGGCTCAAAACTAGGTGAGTTAAATACAACTCACGTGGCAGTTAATGTGTTAATGAATAATGCTATGATGTTATACTTACCCCACCTCACTGTCTTGTTCTGCCCGGAGCATAGAAAGCCACTGCTGTTTATACACAGCAGACAGCCATTCTAAAACGTAAAATTAAAAATTAATTAATAATAAATAAAGATGATAGAACATAAGGATTTAAACATTTTAAGCAGTTTTTAAAATTATTACCATTTCTATCAGCAGTGAATAAAAACAACAAAAAACCTGTTATCATTTCTATATTCAAGTTTAAAATAGCAATTAAAAAAGCAGGTAGCTTGTATTTAACAAATATGCTATAACAATATAGCTTAATGATCTTTAAAGTAGTAAAAGTTACCTAGCTTTGTCTCAGGCTAGACTGTACTTAGATTGCATACATTTAAATTAGGATGTAAATCCTTAATTAAAGGCATATTCTTACATTTAATAGTTTCCTTTTCATAGTTCATATTAATTTTCAATTGTAACATACCTAAAACAGTATTTTCAGTGCTTTACAAAAGTTCTACCAAAAA
>NW_012147986.1:3373709-3374871 GCF_000956105.1 Propithecus coquereli
GGACTACAGGTGTGCCCCATCACATCCAGCTAATTTTCAAAAATATTTTGTAGAGACAGGGATCTTGCTATATGTTGTTCATTCAGGCTGGTCTTGAACTCCTAGCCTCAAGTGATGCTCCTGCCATAGCCTCTCAAGTGCTGGGCTTAAAAGTGTAAGCCACCAAGCCCAACTAATGGATTTCTGTTCCTGAGAAATTCTGGGTTACAACAAGGTTCACTGTGTTTCCAGGTTGTAGGTAAAAAGTGCCTAATGTTTGGCAAAGACAAATGTTACTGGAGTTTAGGTCAAACAACTAGGAGGCTAGGGTAACGAATGGATTTGTTCACATGGACACATTACGTGACTGGATGGGGCCCAGGGGAGAACAGATAGTAAATCAAGTATCCAAGTCTTAAATGAATGCAGAGAAATGACTAGGAGTCAGGAGAGAAAGGGCAGAGGGTCAGATCACATGAAATAATGGTTTGGAAAGGGCACTGAGGGGCTAGGACCATGACTATCTGGCCTCTTAGCCCTATGATTAACAGGGTGTGGGAGACAGAAAGTCATCTACAGAGGGAAGATAACATCTTCTGGGAGAGCTAAAAAAGTGGAAGAAAAAAATGGAAGATTTTGAGATTTTGTTGTCTGTGGTTTCAGAGCACATAATAAAAAGGTCTGAGAAATGGTAACAAGATAGTTCAGATGTATTGAAGTGGAGGGAAGTATGACAATGAGAGTATGGAATAAGATACTTAATGAACCTAATGACCCTAAGATCAATCTAATTCCATGAAATAATGGAGTTCAATTGTGCTTGGCACACTTGTGTCCTAAAATAAAGTGCTTCTATACAAAGCCCTGGTTTAACTTTTAATTAAACACATTTCTAAATTTTTGACCTAAAGATGGTAAATGGATGTAACTAAAACTCCCCAGATTGCCAAATGCTTAACTTTGATTAATGTTAACACATATTTGGCACTATTTCTGAAAAATAATCAGGGAATTTCAAGTTAATCAAAATTATTTCAATTTATTTCAAATCTAATATACCTTCCCATTGAGAGAATATCCCAATCCATCTCAATAATGTGAACTAGGTGACCTCTTTCTGTCCCCTCACAGTGTGATATATAATTATTGCTTTATATCTGTAAGATGGGCTATTACAAATTTT
>NW_012147986.1:3374921-3376542 GCF_000956105.1 Propithecus coquereli
GAGTTTGAGGTTGCTGTGAGCTAAGATGAGGCCACGGCACTCCAGCCCGGGCAACACAGTGAGACTCTGTCTCAAAAAAAAAAAAAAAAAAAAAAGTTTCAAAATTTACATTCCAACACTCTTTGTATAATTTCCTTTTAAACCAAAAGCATTTTAACAAGTTAAAAACATGAGTACATATTTGCTCCTCTTGTCTTGCCTTAATCCAAAAGAGTAAAAAGTCAAACTTGAAATCTTTCTGGTCACTGGTAGCTCCAAATAAAAACTCAAAATGGGCACATCAAAGCAGTATTTGACAGTGTCATAGACCAGCAGCTGCAGTTCTAATCTACAGCCAGTTCTGAATGTAAACAGTATTTTCCCAGTAGGAGAAATGAGATAAGTTAGGATTTTAGGTCCTGTGCCTTAAAAAGCAGCACTCCAAAAGTAAGTCAATGGAATACAATGTTAACAGCTATTACAAGGGTTGCAAAAAGAATCCCTGGTAAAATATGGGATGGAAATAAATGAAACAGGTTCCTTTACAGAGTTTTAATATGTTTAAATACAATCATACCTCTCAAAAGGGAAAGAAACACTAGGCAGAGTTTGCCTGAATCCTTTCTGATAGAGAGATAGTGTCGGCTGAAAAGATTCTGAAAAAGTGCCTTCAGGAAATTTCGACTTATTAAAAACCAGTTTAAGCACTTATTTTAAACTTTATCAGATGAAAGTTCCAAATAAAACTCGAAATGGGCACTTCCTAACATGCCAAGTATTTTATTGTTTACGTGAAAGGAAAAGTGTACCTTCACACACACAAAAAATCCACTTAAAACCAGGAAGGCTTATACCAAAAAACTAAGCCTACAAGTTGAACTATTTTATGAAACACATAAGTCAGATGTGGATGATGAAGGTGAATGACCAAAAGTTTACATAATAAAAATTCCTACAGGGACAAATAAGAATAGTTTGTACAGAGCATCTAGGTATAAAATCTTTATACAAAATTATGGAGAAGCCTGGCTCAAAAATACTCATGTAATAATAACAAAAATCTACATTCAAAGCTATTTTCTGAAAAAAAATTAATTACATGGATTTATATACCTTTTCGTTTTCAGCAACATATTTTCACAAAATGGGCAGTGAGGTGATTAGGTAGAAAGCTTAAACGGAGTGGCACAGGTATGATGTAACTGCTAATGTGAATGAAGAGAATGAAAAAAGAGCAATGACCAAGCCAAAGTAGCATAAGGAATGCCAAGGTCCAAGCTTAGTGCTGAAAAGTGAATCTGAGGTGGCACCAATACAAAAGTTGTAGAATGCGCTGCAGCGGTACTCAGCACAAAGTTGAGGGCACAGGAACAAAGAAGGCTTAATTTAGTTTTAGGATTTTGCTGATAACTTCAACTCTGTTTAAGGACACAGAAGCAACTGTGAGAGTGATCTAACATGATCTATTATGAAATCCAAGCCTGACAGGGAAGAAAAGGCAGAATTTTTGAAGACTGGCAGAAAAATGGAGGGCTTAAAATGGACTGCAAGTTAAAGAACAGTACAAAAGGGAATAAGGCTATGAATATGCTAGCGCTAGGTTATATAATGGCCTGAAAACTGCTAGATTTCTTTTTTTATT
>NW_012147986.1:3378327-3385722 GCF_000956105.1 Propithecus coquereli
TCTTGCATTCCAAAAATATAAAGCTATCCACTTGCATCACAGGCACACCTAAATTAAACTACTTTAAAACAGACTTTTTTTTTCAGTCTCCCAATATTCATTTCCAAAAAGCCTTAAAAGGAAATATAATTAGAGAGTGGCATATGTAATTTGCCTTGGCATCTAATATTACATCACTGCTAGGGATTGGTATTTAACACATACTAAATCTATTACAGAACTGCTATAAGGAATATAAAATTCAGAGAATGTGTCACTTAAACTGTGTCTATAAACCTGCCTAAGTGATTTTATAAAAATGCATTACTTTCTAACATATCAGAAAAGTTAACTCTAGGTTTTCTTTCCATTCAATACCTTTCTAAATAAGTATATAGATTTCAAGAACAATTTAAATCTATCAATACACAGCTATATCAAAACTGAGGTAACAAAAATAATTACAACTTTTCAGACAAATCTATAATTATTACTACAAATGTTTATAAATTCATAAGTAAATACTCAAATAGAAATTCTAGTTTCTACTACTTATATGCATCTATAGTACTAAACTGAATCTTTCATAAGCATTAGACATTTAACTTAGAAAGTTAAATCAATAGTTGTTGCAAAAAATTTAAATTACAATGAATAAATACTACACTTGCTTCAGCATGAAGTTTAAGACTTTAGAATAAGAAAATATCAGAAAATAAATTTAAGGAGTACTAATAGAATAAGCAATTATGACTTTAAATACTTTAAAAATCATTTTTAAAAGTTTGATCCAAAACAGTGTCCTAGTTTATCAAATTAAAGAACATTCATATTACAGAATAGTATATAGACATTTAAATATTCTGGAGAGTATTTAATGAAACGAAATATGGCAAAATGACCACAGTATAGAATATGAACACAGAAAATTACCTATATAGTATGATTCTACTTTGGCATAAAAATGTGTAACTTTTTAGAATTAAGGATAATTTATTTTCTTCAATATTCTTGTCTATGATATATATGACAGTTATAATCAGAAAAATATTATTTAAAATCATAAATTAATCATGTTATCTTACCTGAAGGTACTATACAATCTTGTTCAGTAATTCTCGCAGAAGCCAGATCACTAATAATATACTGCAACCTCAAATATCTGAATACTGGCACGAATGGCTTTCCTTGCTCAGTTTCAAGGAAGGGCATACCTTCAAAATCTATAAAAAATAGTTTAAATTAAATAGCTATTCTTTTTGAATCAACTGATTTCCTAAATGTTTTTATGGATGGGGACAAGTACACACACACACATACACATTTGTACTAGAATACAAATAAGTTAGTTTCAAACTTTTCAAGAATTTTGTAAACCTCAAGTATGTAAATAAAAACTTAGGGAAGTTTCAAACTTTTCAAGAATTTTGTAAACCTCAAGTATGTAAATAAAAACTTACGGAAATTTTTTAAAAAGCCCTAAGAAATTAACTTTGGTCCTTATCAGACCCTTGGGCTGGGAATTCAGCTGTACACCTTTCTAGGGTTTGGAATTTAGAGTGTAGGAAGACGGGAAAGGAAGGCTTGACAAAGGTACTTAGAGTCAGATTCTCTCTCCAGAATCGTGCCTTCCAGGGATTAAACACTCCAGTGCAACTCTAGAGCCCAAAAGCCTCAAAGGTCTTCATAAGATACACAGGACATGGAACGTCTCTTGGGATTCTTCTAACTTATGCTTCAGCTATATGTCATGAACACTAATTAATGTATCAATTCTCTATTAAAATACAAAATAAGATATTGTAGCCAGATTTGTAACACATGGGTAGTATTAATTTATTATTAAAATAATTCAAGTTTATGAAGTGTATGAATTTTTTTTTTTTTTTTTTTAGGGAGAACTAAGGTTATTTCTAAAAATTATCCTCAGTTTGTACTCCAATGTGCTTTCATGAGTGGGAAGGAAAGGTCTAGAGTTATTGTTATCAAACAGGGACTTGTGCATAAGTCCTAGTCTATGTTTTCTGTTAAACAAGGTATACATACCCATGGGAGTATACTCAGCTCTGTTGTTATTAAGGATAAGAAAAAAAAGATGAGAGTTGTCATTGTAGATTATTATGTCTCAAACCATACTTCATATGGAACATAGGTTTTCTGCGAACCAGAAAAGTGTTCCCCACTAAAATAATTTTTTCCTGAAAATCGTGAAAAGATAGCCCAGTTAATGAATTTTTTTTTTTCTTTTTGGAAATAAGGCCTCACTCTGTTGCCTGAGCTAGAGTGCAGTGGCACAATCATAACTCACTTCAACCTCCAAACTCCTGGCCTCAAGTGATTCTCCCACCTTGGCCTCCCAAAGTGCTAGGATTAGAAGTGTAAGCCACTGTGCCTGGCCCACATTTTTATCTTATATATTTTTTGTATTCCTTTGTCACTTGCCTAGAGTCAAGCAAAGCAAACAAGAAAGTAGTAAACTCATTTAAAAAATTAATAGTTAACTTTGTTTATTTATACAACAAGCATGTGACTGTGGATTTACATCTCTTGCCTTTTTTTTTTTTTTTTTAAACAATAATAACAGTTCTAGTTCATATGTTGAATTAAATGTGCCAATTTCACGGGGTATACTGAGAATACTATTATGTTCTTACAGGTGCTCTGTCACATGAACAAGTTATAAAAATCTAATTCTAGATTGTCTCATAGCAATCTGATAATTATTCCATGAAGTCTTTTCTTCAAGGTTATAGATGAGATTGGCTCATTTATTTTTGTAAGAATTCAAAGAATCAAAAAAATGTTTTAAAGTTTCTTGCTAGCCGACATGTGGCCATACTGACTGCATCAGCCAAATGCAGTAGCAATCCTTAGATATAACTGTGTAGAAAACTTTCTAAATTTCTATTGTTTTCTTACAGTCCTGATCAATATATATCTGAAAAGTCAAATGATTAAGAAAACTTAAAAGAAATATAATATAATGGGTGAGGGGACCATAAGTCATTTTTCTATCATAGTTCCTGAGTATGCATCACTTACAATTTTAAAACTTTGAAATGACCCTATGAAGTCCTCCAGAAAAACAAGAGCATTAGACATACATTTTGCTTTGAGCAATAAATGTCTCCCTGAACAATCATCTTAAACTGTATACTTTCACACTACAGGGCTGGGAGAGAGAGCCTAGAAGAAAACCATAAGTGGACCATGGTTTCCTATTCTGGTTTGTGCCGCTTAGTCTAACTTCCCTTTTGATAGATTGCTGTGGCTGATCTAGCCGGAGCACAAATGAGCATAAGGTTATGTCAACATTTACTGCTTCTATTGAGTCCTTTTCCCTTTTTAACTTCTCCATCCTCCTTAACTCATTCAGTTTTTCTCTCTCCCTGTTTTTCATTTAAATTCTATAATTTTCTTCTCTATAATTTCCCTAATCCTTTAATTGCCATACTGTAACACTAAAGTATAATTTAAGATATAAGTTTAATATTTTGTTCTTCAAGTAAATCAAGTTAGATTTTATTGATATGGTCCTTTACACATTTTTACTTTAGGAGCTTGATAGAAAAATAATTTATCAGGCTCTGAGCTAGGAAATCTGATTAAATAAAATAATTCTACAAATTTAAGACAAAAAGACCACTAAACTTTAAAATCAAGAACATCTATTGGCCGGGCGTGGTGGCTCACGCCTGTAATCCTAGCAGGAGGATCACCTGAGCCCAGGAATTTGAGGTTGCTGTGAGCTAGGCTGATGTCATGGCACTCTAGCCCGGGGAACAGAGTGAGATTCTGTCTCAAAAAAAAAAAAAAAGAACATCTATTCATCAAAAGACATTTAATAAAGTAAAAAGATAACTTACAAACTGGAAGACAAATGCCAAACATATTTATGACAAAGTACTGGCTATCAAGAATATATAAAGAATGCCTACAAATCATTAAGAAAAGGTAAATTTAACATTAAAATAGGAAAAGAACAGACATTTCACAGAAAGGGAAATATATGGCGTGCGTGCGTGCGTGCGTGCGTGCGTGTGTGTGTGTGTGTATATATAGAACCGTTCAATCCCTTTAGTTACGAAGGAAATGAAAATTAAGACCACAATATGAAGTAGTTCCCGAACAAGTGAACAAAATGGTATATTGTCCAGTGGTGTGCTACAGCTGGCTCGTGCTGGCTCAAAGGAGCTGACTGTGTGCATCTCTTTCCAACTCTACATTCAGTGATGTCATGTTGGTAGCTCAAAATCAGCCATGCTGAGAGAATTTGTACCAAGGAAATGAAAAAATGCTACAAATCAGGGACTGTTTTTTCCACATTCAGCTTTTTAGCACACCACTGTTATGTATGTTAGCACATACATGCATAAAGTGATAACATTATTATCATTACTATTATTTGAGACAGGGTCTCCCTCTGTCGCCCAGGCTGGAGTGCAGCCTGATCACAGGTCACTGTACTCAAATTCCTGGGCTCAAGCGATCTTCCCGCCTCAGCCTCCCAAACAGCTAAGACTGTAGGCCGAGCCACCACACCCGGCTGATTTTTTAAGTTTTTGTAGAGATGGGGGTCTTGCTATTGCTCAGACTGGTCTTGAACTCCTGGACTCAAGCAATCCTCCTGCCTCGGTCTCCCAAAGTGCTGAGATTATAGGCATGAGCTGCCATGCCCCACAACAATAAATTATTTTTTTAAGGCAAAATAATAATAAACACAAAATTTAAGATAGTAGTTGGGGAAAATCAGAGGGACACAACAGAAAAGAAGTATGCGAGTAGACTGAAGTTATTAATGTTCTAGTACTTGAAGGTTAGTTCACAAAGGCTCAATATATTATTAAAAATAAACAAAAAAGGTGGCCATACACAGACCAAAAATGACAGTAAACTAAGAAAATCATGAACTAAGGTATAATTATCTACTACTTTGCACCTGCGGGCCATTAAAATTTTTTTTCTACATGTTTTAGCAAAGTAAAAAATAAATATATTGTATGCTCCCCCTCTGCCCAGATAAAACCTTATAGCAGCTGATCATAAGCAATTTGAGATCAGTCTCCATAGAGAATCTGAAGAAAGGTATGGAAGCTCTCCACCCCAAATGCATGCAGCACACACATACATATCAAACTCTGCATCCACTGTTGGGGGCTAGTGACACATGGAAGCCTATCCATGGCCCCCATGTTAAGAATTGTTGCCGGACAGGGTATGGGTTGTTAGGGAAAATTCAATGTGGTCAAAGACAAATGCAATCACCAAGAACTGTTAGTGATAAAATGAGAAAAGCAACAGCTTTGGGGGATTTGAGTGTGATGACAGTTCAAAGAGTAACAATTTAGATAATAATAGGAAAGGCATTTTTGTTATCTAGCCTCAATCTTCTCACCATAAATGAGAGGCTAAAGTAGATAACTGGAAGGTTCTCTCCAGCTCTAACATTGTCTATAAACAAGTCAGGGTCTGAGTTTAATAGATTCCATTTTAAAGAAAGATAAATTTTCAAAAAACAAAAATTCAGGCATACCTTTTTTCCGCTTAGAAAACCAGATATCTGTTTCTGTCAAAAGCTGTTTTAAAGATCCATTCCATGAAGGCACAAGTTGAAGGAACATCCACTAGATTTTTAAAAAAATTAAATAAGAAAAAAGTTGTAAGATTTCATCATCTAATGATTTTACATTTTCGAATTGCTTCCGCCTTAAAACATAACACCTAAAAAATTTAATTTCCATGTTACAAGTAATTGAAAGAAAGTAGAACTATTATTAAATATTATACATGACAGGCTTACATGCTTTAAATTTTTCATGGCATTAATCATAGTCTAATGATTAAAAACTGGATGTGTGTGTACTAAGGGGTAAGCGAATCCCTGAGAAGTATTTATAGTCACAAACACACCCCGTACACTACTGTGTTAAAAAGGTGAAGGTTTAATATACATTATATTAGTAATTTTATACTAATTTATTCCACTCACAATTCAATTTCACTAAATACTATGTGAGATTATAAGAGTAAGAAATTAAACATGGGAAGGAGTTTGTCTTGTTGAGACAATACACACAGTAGTTAAGAGCATGGACTTTCAACAGACCTGCCCATTTAACAGCTGGGCAAATTACCTAATTTCTCTTGGCCTTAATTTCTTCGTTTGTAAAATGAGCATAATATGTCTACCTCATAGAATATTAAATGACTTAATATGTAAATATTTAGAATGGCACAAGGTACTATGTGAGTATTAGCATTTATCATTACTGGCATAACAGCAGCATAACAACATGAAAGAATGCATGCTACTGTGACTCAGAAATGGGCTCTACCACTCCTTTAAAGATTGGATAGCCCAGATACTAAACTTCCTCGAAGAAAAATAGTAATGGAATCTCATCTCTATCATAAAAACAATCACAATGATATAATGTAGAAGGTATACAACCATGTAAATTGCAGACATTTGTCTATTCTGGGGACAAAAAGCTAAAGGCAAAATTATGCAGCAGGAAGAGAGCAATGGAGTAGAACTCGTAAGACCTAGCCTGTGCCTCAAGTCTGTCACTTAGTAAGGATTCTGCATCTCACCATCTACAGGGAAATAGCTGATTTTTCTCTTCGAAGAGCTGTGAAAATAAAATTAGATTAAAAAATGTTGAAACCTTTCAAGAGGATGAAGTAAAAAATTTCTGATGTGCAAACAGGCCTTTAAAAGAAGAATTAACATTTTCTAGAAAAAGTATATGTAAAAATTTCATCATGAAATCATAAATTTAACTAAAGCTGAACTTTGAAAACGTTCCTGAAAACCATATAAAACATTTAAACAATACCTTTTATATAAAACATTTCTGATTCTGTAAATAACAACAACACATTTGTTGTTCAAAAACACCTGGGAAAAAACAGAAAAGTAGTCCTAAGATAGAAAAGTACAAAGAACAAAGTTAAAATCACTCATGATATGAAATCCCTAAATATAAAGACTTTTTAACATTTTGGCATGTTTCCTTCTCCTCTTCTTACATTTATAACCATCCCTTTATCACTGGACACTAGCTGTTTGCAATTTTTCACTATTAGAAGCTATGTTGAGTGATATGTCAGTACCTTTTTTAGAGCTGTGTACACATCCATTTCCACTTGCATCACAAATAAGTTAGATGAAGCAATGAGCTGTTTCATGACATTTATGCTGAAAAAGACAAAACGGAGTGAGAGTGAGTTTATCTTCATGCAGAGGCTGAAGGACCCTGGTAGAACTAAAAACTTTTTAAGTCTTTATTATCAAAAGAAAATGTGCGCTGGGCGCGGTGGCTCACGCCTGTAATCCTAGCTCTCTGGGAGGCTGAGGTGGGCGGATTGTTTGAGCTCAGGAGTTTGAAACCAGCCTGAGCAAGAGCGAGACCC
>NW_012147986.1:3386460-3388255 GCF_000956105.1 Propithecus coquereli
AGTGAGACTTTGTCTCAAAAAAAATAAATAAAAAAAAAAAACAAAAAAAAAAACAGCTATATCTTCAAAGTAATCTTTAACCTCTAGGCTTCAGGGAATTGCTTAGTCATAAAATATGTTTAATTCTATTAAAGAGAGTAAGATAAAGAAATATATGTTTGTTTAGAGTGGGTATGACTTCACCAGTTGTTTGTTTTATTTTGCTTTTCCTTTTTTCTTTCCTTCCTTTAAGCCATGAAAAGCCAGAAGAGCTTCTGGGTTTTTAAGATGACCACTATTATTCAGCTTCCTTTTGAAAAAGCTCAATGAGAAACTACTGTTGTCCCTTGGTATCTATGAGGGATTAGCTTTAGGATCCCATGAGGATACCAAAATCCTCAATGCTCAAGTCTCTTATATAAAATGGCACAGTATTTGCATATAACCTATGCACATCCTCCTGTATACTGTAAATCATCTCTAGATGTACTGTAATACCTAATAGAATGTAAATTCTATGTAAATAGTTGTTACACTATATTGTTTTTTATTTGTGTTATTTTTGTTGTACTGTTATTTTTATTTTTTCCAAATATTTTCAATCAGCTGTGGTTGAATCCATGGATGCAGAGCTCATGGATATGGAGGGCTGACTGTATAAAAGAGAAAGAAATCAAAGTGTTTCCAATGATTTTCAAATCAAATATACTGCAGATTTGTTTATACCTTCACATCACTAGGTAACAAATGCCTCTCAAACTTTTCTACCAAAATATCTCTTAGAGGCAGAATAAAGAAAAGAACCCAAGAATCCAGGAGGTGGCCTCGCCATAAAAAAATAACATTTTTATAAATTGTATTTTTATCTTGAGAGTTCAAAGAAATTTGAATTCCCTCTATTCCATAATGTACTCAGACATAAAAAATGTTTACCTCTTTCTTCCCCTCAACCCCAAAATCACTAACACCGGCATCCCAGGAAGCTATGCAATGTTAACTCTTTGGTTTTGGGTACATTTCTATCAGAATGCTACATACTCCTAGGCACATTTGTACTCTTTTCTCAGAAGCACCACTGTTAAGGAAATGCAAGCCTAAAAATGACTGTAAAGCCCACTGGCCTTCTAAAGTTAATTCCCACCCAGAATTTCTCAGAGCCACCACAGATATCTTAGTCCCATTACTACAAATAATCTCCTTGACAGCAGAGACCATGACATAATCATCTCTGCATCTTTCATAGCCCCTAACAGAGTATCTTTATACATAATGAACATTCAGGAAGTATTTGTTGAAGGAAGGAAGGAATAAATGAATAATAAACAGACTTAATTCAAAAGGCCAGCCTAAACAGGGTACAGTGGCATGCACTTGTAATCCCTGCTACCCAGGAAGCTGGGGCAGGAGGATCGCTTGAGCCCAGGAGTTCAGGTCCAGCCTGGGCAACATAGCTAGATCCCATCTCTTAAAACAATTTCCTCAAATTTAATTCTCAATGACAAAGATGGTTTTTAAAATATAACTTTTATATTCTCTAAGAGCCTGGAAAAACTTAAAACTTTTCTATAGTCTTATAGTAGTAATGCATTTTTCTATTAAAATCAATTAAAACAGTAGACATAATATATATTATGACATTTACAACAAAGAAATTTGTGTAGCATTTCTTTAGTTTATGAATCTAGTGAAGACCTTTGATGGCACTGTTCACTTTCCTGTAAGTAATATACTTTTGTGTTCTACAAAAATATCTTGCATACTTTAACAAATAAAAAATATTTTAGGATGATTAATTATAAAGGCATTTAAAATTCAA
>NW_012147986.1:3389590-3392525 GCF_000956105.1 Propithecus coquereli
CATGTGAGTATATTATTAAAGAGTTAGTAAATCATAAAAATAATGCAGAAAGTGAATTTAGAACAAAACCAAAAGGACCAAAGTTAGGAAATAAAGCATATTAGAAATAAGTATTGAAAGGATCAAAACATTTATTAATAAAAATGAAATGATCGCAGCCAAAGATATTCAGCAAGCTATTCACTAATAAACTTCAAATAAATCAGTACATAAATGCCACATAAAAGGAAATAATTTTTTTTAAAGACTAAAATAAAACATTAACTTCATTAGAATTTTAAACTTACCTGGAAGTCATTCTAGACTCCTCCCCTTTCCTCTTAACATCTTGTCTGTCACCAAGTCCAGTGTATTACCCCTGCTTAGTCTTTCTGGTATTCATTTTTCCCCTCCATCCTTATTGCTATTACCCTAATTTAGACTCTCACTTGGACCATTGCCATAAGGTTTTGTCTTTAATGCTGTACTCATCTTTCCTTCCATCCATCCTTCACGTTGTTCCTGAAGTATTCTTTCTAAAACATAACTTTGTCTTTCTCCTGATTAAAATCTTCCAAAGGTACTCACATGTAAAGGCTAAACTTCTTAGCAATACATAGAGACTTTCATGATCTGGTTTCTGCCTCCCTCTCTTCAATCCTCAGTTTATGCTGGAGCCATGTTCCTCTTACATTCTCTAATCCTCCACGTTTCACATCTCTAGGTCTTAATTTTCCCGTTTCCTCTACCTGAAAGGTTCTTCCTTCCCCTCTCTTCATACATTGTAAGATAAGCAGACTTCAACTTTCAAGACTCAATCTGGAAACATAAATTTCCTCTGTGATACCATCAGATTGAACTAACCACTTCCTTCTTTATGCATCTACTAAATTCTACAGGATGCTTATTATCATACCTGTAATATTGGACAGCTCTTACTTTATGTTTGGATTTGTATATCAAACCTCCTCTTTCCACTACAAACACACACACACGAACACACACACAGTATTGAGAGCTCCTTGAAGGCAGGGACTACATCTTAATTTACCTTTGGATTTCTATGCCTAGTTTGACACATTGTTCAATATACTTCTGTTAAATGAACAAATCTATCATTCTACCAGTAGATTAAAATACATATGTGGTTTACACATAATTATTTCATAATTAATAAAGTTTACATAGTAGGCACACAATACTTTTTGAACTCATGAACCAAATTAATTAGTAATCATAAGCTATCTGCTAAGTAGTCAAGTCATTAATGAATAGAAATTTGTAAATGAACTTAGATGAGTAAATATTTTCCACATTACAGTTATATTAAGATAGCTACACAGAAACAGCTTACATTCATTTTACACAGACATCATGACTCCCTCAGTTGTAATAAACTGCTTTTAGTTAAGCATTTTAAATGATTTATGACAAATGGCATATTTATACATTTCATTTTTGTTTTAAAAATTGTAAAAAGCTAAGCTTTATTTTTGTTTTTGGAATAGATACTTGGCAACAGAGATACCATTGTGATCCTTTCTTTGAATAATGTGTATACTTACCAGCTGCAGCATACAAGCTGCTGCCAAAATGGCAATAACTCGACTGGGCTTTATTAAGACATCATCTCGATACAGTGAACCAAATGCAACTTGCAGTGCTGAAAGCAAAGGTACACATGTGGAATGAAATAATAACTATATCTATTAAGAGTATTACAAAGATAGCAACGACTACCTTCACCAACAAAGACATTTGTCTGAATCTGGTATGTACACAAAAGGACAAGAGAACTATCACTAATTAAAATGCTAGTAATGTTTAACTGGGTGTAGTAGCACACGCCTGGTCCCAGCTATTCGGGAGGCGGAGGTGGGAGGATCGTTTGAGTCCAGGACTTTGAGGCTGCAGTGAATTAAGATCTTACCACTGCACTCCAGCCTGAGTGACAAGCAAGACCCTGTCTCCTAAATAAAAAAAAAAAGTAAAATGCTAGTAATGGTTACTAACAGTGTTAATTTAGTAACAATGTTGTAAATTTCTGTTTATTCTAACAAAACTAGCTGCATTCTTCTAACATTTAATCCATTAGTTAGTGGTCAGAATTAAGACACCCTTGGAAAAAGTTTTATAAGATACTTCTGAGTAGACCTATTATTAAGTACAAATACAGACTCAACAATAATCGTAACACTACGGCTTTCTGTGCTTTGCCACTGGGGAATGTGGTACAGCTCCTGGTCCTGTCCATGCCACACTCAATGCCCCGCCCCACAGAAATCTATGCCTGTCCATCCTACTCTCCATTGACACTCTCATGAACGTCCCACATGGTTTGCTTGGTAAATATTCTTTTTTCCTCTTTTTCTTAAAGCTGTTGGAACTGTGTGTGTGTGTGTGTGTGTGTGTGTGTGAGTAAATATTCTTTTTTCTTTGCCTGTATGTTGGCCACCGGTCACTTCCACGTGGGTTATCAATGAGGGGAGCAGAAAGAGCACTGGAATAGGAATTAGGATAGCCTCTGATGAGGCTCCCTAAACTGCTCTGAGATCCAAATTAAGTCCCTCAAATCCTCTGGGCCTCAGCTTCCTCAACTAAGGATTAAAACAACACTGATTACATGATTCATATCTTTACTGTTCCCAGAAAAGATCTTCATAGCAGGGAATAATCAATGAGGATTATTTACCAAATTTTCAATGCAATTAAGAAAAAAATAGTCATACTTTTCCTTCCTTCACCCTATGTCCTCTATATTCCAAGCAGAAATATTTACAAAGATAAGTAAACAGAGTGATAAGGCCCACATTACTAAACAGATTGGGGATAGGAAGAACAGGACTGATAAACTATGAAGTAAATCATCACAAAATTATCACTTTGGGATGTTAAACGGAGCTTTTTTCTAGACTACAAGGTTAGGATATTTATTTTCTACCAAAAGAATAAAAAG
>NW_012147986.1:3395235-3395787 GCF_000956105.1 Propithecus coquereli
ATAAGAAAAGGCCATAGGTGGAGACTGATCAATATCTTTTAAATTCCTCACCAATTCTGACAGCTTTCCTAGTTGATAAAATTTTTAAATCTCTTTTTAAAAATGAAGTAATTGTTTCTGATGGTGTACTGAACCAGTGTATTTAACAACTGTTCTCAAAAGATAACAAAAATAGCACACACTTGGGTTTGAAACCCAGCTCCCCCATAGCTCAGTTACCCAGCTGTAAAAAGAGGATATTAATATTATTCACTTCATTGGTTATGGTGAGAAATAAATGAGACAATGTATTAATAGTTTCTAGTTCCTGACAGCAGAAAGAGCATATGTTTGCTTCCCATCTCTCCCCAAATTACATTAAAGATTAAGAGTACAAAAAGGAGTAAGTCCACAACAACAAAAAGCTGCGGGTGGGCTCATTTACCTGATGACTGACAGATCTGGAAGGTAGAAAATAAACTGGAATGAAAGAGAGCAGTGAAAGCCACAGCCCAAAATATATTAAGAAGGGACAGGATGGAGGTTAAGTGTCTCTGCCCTTCAGAACCCTGG
>NW_012147986.1:3395883-3402539 GCF_000956105.1 Propithecus coquereli
AGAATCAGCCGAGAATTAAAAAGGGGAAGGAGGGTGGGGGGGAGAGGAAGGATGAGGTCTCAGGGAAACAAAAGGCAGAAGTGAGAAGCGGGGCAGAAAATGGGGAAACTTGTTCCCTTAATGGCTTCTGTCACTCTCGATGAACACAGAGTATAGATAACCAGAGTTTAGATATCCAGGCAAAAAGATTACAAGGCTTTTCTAGAAAGAAATAGAACAAACCCACCAGGTAGATCTAAGGCTTTAGTGTAAGTGCTGCTGCCCCAGACAAAACAAAACTCATTCTGGCATTTGAGTAATCTGTGTAGCCTGTTAAGTCCTAACTCATTTATCCTAAGTCATGGTTTCCCAACTGTGTGCCAAAGCACCTGGAGCACCACAGCAAACTCTGAGAGGCATGTTTAATATTTTAAATTTGAAGTAAACACAGCAACATCTTTCAAATATCATTCAATCTACTACTAAGTTGTTTGGCTCTCACTCTGAGGTATTTCTTTTGGGCTAGGGGTACCAAGAAAAAATTTACTAAGACACTAAGGGCACTGTAATCAAGAAAGCTTGGCAATCTCTGCTTTAAAACAAAGCAGCCCCACCCATAACCAATTTAGTAGTCAAACTCCCTACTCAAACAGGTATATTGGAAATAGATCTATTCACTCAATTAAAACGCACATACACATACATCAGTTATTCATTCTGAAATATAAGTGGACAACCCAAGAATCATCCAACATGAGGAAAATTAGGAGAATGAAAGACCAAAGAGAGAAACTGGCCCCAGAAGAAACATATAACTCAAGCAAAAGAACTTTAAAAACAAACTCTCTCATTCATATACCTAGAGATATGAGATTATTACATTTATCAATATAAAGAGGATGCTAAGATAAAAGTTTACTCAGAACAAGAAAAAGCTAGAGACTAAAAATATGGTTGCTGAAATTAAATAAAGAGCGGCTGATGAAAAAGTTAAGGATATTTCCCAGAACATAAAGCAAAAAGATCAAGAAAGGAAAAAAGAGACAGAGATATAATCCAAGAAATCCAAAATCCTGTTAAGAGGGTGATATAGTTTTGATATTTGTACCCTCCAAATCTCATGCTGAAATTTGATGCCCAACATTGGAAGTGGAGGTGTTTGGGTCATGGGGGCAGGTCCCTCACAAACATGGCCTTGGTGCCACCCTTGTGGTAATGAGTTCTCACTCTATTAGTTCTCTCAAGATTTGACTGTTAAAAAGAGCCTGCACCTCCCCCAGCCCCTTGTCATGTGACATGCCTGCTCCACCTCCACCTTCCAACATGATTGGAAGCTTCCTAAGGTCCTTACCAGAAGCAGATGCCGGTGCCATGCTTCTTGTACAGCCTACAGAACTGTGAGCCAAATAAACCTCTTTTCTTTATAGATTATCCAGCCAAGGCCAGATAATCATGCCTGCAATCCCAGCACTTTGGGAAATCGAGGCGTGATGATCACTTGAGGCCAGGAATTGAGACCAGCCTGAGCTACATAACAAGACCCCCATCTCTACAAAAAATAGAAAAATTACCTACGTGTGGTGGTACGTGCTTGTAGTTCTAGCTACTTGGGAGGCTGGGGTGGGAGGAGTGCTTACGCCTAGGGATTTGAGGTTAGAGTGACCTATGATGATGCCACTGCCCTCATGCCTGGGCCACAAGAGTGAGACCTCTCAAAAAACCAAACAAGCCCAGCTTCACATATTCCTTTATAGCAACACAAAGGGACTAAGACAGAGGGGTTCCAGAAAGAGAAAATAAAGATAACAAGAGAGAGGAAATTATGGAAGAAATTAATGGAAGAAAATTTCCGCAAACTAAGGTAGTATATGAGTCTCCAGATTGTCAGGATCCAAAAACTACCAAGGCCATTAAAAGACCTATATTTAAGCACATTCTATTTGAGTTTCAAAATACCAAAGAAAAAGTTTCAAATATTTCAGAGGAAAAAAACCCGGTCACCTAAAAAGAAAAGATAATTAGACAAGGATCAAATTTTTCATCAATGCTGTAGGCCTGAAGACAATGAAGTAGTATCATCAAAGATATGAAGAAAAGTGACTTTGGGTTAGATTTCTACATCCAAAGGATGAATAAAGTGAGAGCGACTAAATTTATATTTAGATATGAATAAATTACCCCCCTTTTGCACCCTTTTTTAGGAAAATACTTGAGAATATTCCCCCTAAAATGAGTGAGAAAGAAAAATATATAGCCTACACAAAATAGCAGATTCAATCCTAGAGATGGGGTGAAAGTCAGTCCCAGGATAAGAACAGACATTCATTCAGATTGGAACAGGAGGATAGAGGGAGGTCCTAGGGTTTAGAGGAGAAAATTTCCAGGCAAGTATGTTTCAAAAGATAGAAAAATCTGAAGATATGATAAGGGAATATTATCCTTTTGTCAATGAGGTAGGGGAAGGCAGTTAAAAACTCTAGGATAATAATAAAAAAAAAATACAAAAGGCCGGGCGTGGTGGCTCACGCCTATAATCCTAGCACTCTGGGAGGCCGAGGTGGGTGGATTGTTTGAGCTCAGGAGTTTGAGACCAGCCTGAGCAAGAACGAGACCCTGTCTCTACTAGAAAAATAGAAAGAAATGATCTGGACAACTAAAAATATATAGAAAAAAATTAGCCGGACATGATGGCACATGCCTGTAGTACCAGCGACTCTGGAGGCAGTAGGATCGCTTGAGCCCAGGAGTTTGAGATTGCTGTGAGCTAGGCTGATGCCACGGCACTCACTCTAGCCAGGGCAACAGAGTGAGACTCTGTCTCAAAAAAAAAAAAAAAAAATACAAAAAAGGCACTGTCCAAATAAGATACAAACAAAAACAGGGGCTGACTTTAAGCACTGATGATGGAATGCAAGATTTCACTTTACTATGAGCTTAGAAAATTTCTCCCTTCAAACAGACAAGAGGTTGTGACATTAGATCCATGAAGTATGATTTATAATCCTAGCACACTACTTGATTCTGCAGGAAACAATATTTACATAGTCATAACAAATACTATTTACTAGATTTTGATTTTGAGAGACAAACTGTGGACAAAACACTCAAGATCTGGTTGTAGAACAATATGAGTTTTAACAGTCTTTTCAATGTAAAACAAGCAGTTAACAAAAGGTATGAGGTAGAAGATGGGCCCGGAAGCTAAAGCTTTTCATGGGGTAGGTTGTTGAGGTGGGAGAGCATACTAGACCACCTTAGGAAGTGTATCAGGGCCAACACACAGAATTCCAGGTCTTAATATTTTCTTACACCCATTATCCACACTAGGCTGAATAACCCAGGCATTTTCCACTAATAAACACATACTAAATTCTGATATGCATTTTCTGATAAAAGTCTGCTTTAAAAATTTTCCATTCCAGCCAGGCGCAGTGGCTCACACCTGTAATCCTAGCACTCTGGGAGGCCAAGATGGGAGGATTGCTTGAGCTCAGGAGTTTGAGACCAGCCTGAGCAAGAGTGAAACCCTGTTTCTACCAAAAAGAAAAAAAGAGAAATTAAAAAAACAATTTTCCATTCCAGTCACATCTAGGAGTAGTCTAGGAGTTGGTAAACTTTTTCTGTAAAGGCCTAGATAAGTAATTATCTTCAGCTTTGTGGGCCAAATGGCCTCCACACAATTTTACTGGCATTCTAGAGGGCAGTTTCCTGCTTGCCAGTCTCAGCCTATCACACTTCAGCAAACTTTTTCACCACATTGTGGGCTACACCCACATCTTTGCCAACATCTGAATCTTGGAAGTGGGGTGGGCATCTATTCCAAATTTGTTCCTTCCTTGGGTATTCTGCCTCAGACTTAGAATTCATGACTACTCCCTATATTTCCTAATCCTGTATATTTTAGAGAGCTCTTTACCTTAGTGTTTTGCCCTTAGTAGTTAATTCCGTTCCTAGTTAACAATGTTTATATTAAATTTTTCCTGTTTACTGTGTGGTTTCTCTCCTTCAAATGGGCCCTGACATATATTTCAATAATTACATTAAATATAAGTGGTCTAAATACTAATTAAAGGACCAAGATTGTCCTATTGGATAGAAAAAGACCCAAATATGTGCTGTTTACATGATATCTACTTTAAATATAAAGACAGGTAAAAAGTGAAAGGATGGAAAATGACATACCACTCGAACATTTATCAAAAGGAGTGGTAGTGTCTACATTACCAGGGATAAAGAAGAATGGACATTTTGTAATGATAAAGGGGCCCATTCACCAAGGAGATATAATATTTACTGAGTGCTTACATGCTAGGCACTGTGCATTGTGTTCATTCTCATATCTGTAAAACCCTTTAAGGGAGGTATTTAATATCTTCAATTTACATATGGGGTTATAAGGCTATTCAATTCAGAATACAGACAAGAACTCAAAATTTGAGCTCGTAAAACTATCCTACTCTGACCCTTCAAAAAGGTTACTGAACAGTATTCACAGGGGAGTCCATTTTGGTAAATAAATACAAACATTCATACATAAAACTGTATGAAAGTTTTTATAAACCAAACTATTAAATACAGTTTTTATCTATGATACTTTTTAAAACAATAAATATGTAACACTTGTGTAGCAAAAATTTTTGAATCATTTTTCTAAAATTTCATTAAAAAAATTGTATCTGTGACCCAACCAATGACCTTTAAAAACAAAAACAGAACAACCTAATTGTGTATGTGAAAATATATTCTATTCATAAGCTACATTCTTGAACACAAGCAAATATTCCATTTTTCAACTCTTCCAAAAGAAGGTTAAGCAAGCTGCAGCTCAGCCTTACATACAGTATACCCACAGTCAACTGCTTCAACTACTATGGACTTTGAAAGACTTTCTTCCTGGTTAGGAACAAAAGTGCTCTATTGATAAACTTCACCTTTACAATTAAGAACGCGTGTGTGCAATTACTTCCCCTCCAGTGAGTGGACGACAATAAGGGTAGCCATCTCAAAGACTAAATTTACTCTCTGTACAATTTAAGGCAACCGGATGCAAAACAACTTATTCTGCGGCTACCCACTCAAAATGGGCAAAGGTGTAACAGGGAAGGCCAGCCAGCAGGTCGTCTCTAAGGTTTAATGAGACACAAGCTAGAGCCTGGCGTTTCTGTTTCATCTTGGGGCTCTAACACCACCCCGGCAGCGTCTGCAGTTTATAAGGCAGAACACCGGGCGTCTCCGAAGGCGCTTGCCAATCCGCCCCGCATCGGGTGGGCTCCCACCTTTACCCTGCCAAGTGCATGTCACGGCTTCACAGGCTGGGGAGCACCGCACTCCGCAAGCGCACTGGGCGCCGACTTATCCCCAGGTCCAACAGGTGAGGGTGCGGGGCAGCTCGGGCTCGTCCCCCCACGTACCTTCGAGGGGTATTGAGGAGCCGCTGCTGCTCGTCCCCTTCCTCCTCCTCCTCGTCTGTCTCAGATTCAGGGTGACAGTAGTAGAAGGCCCCGCTGCTCCGCTTGCGCTTGTGGCTGCCAGGGCAGTAACAGAAGCCAGGGCCCGCCGCGTCGCCTCCAGACTCTGGCCTCTGGGCCGAACCTCCCGCCCCGGAACCCTGCTCCTGCGGGGCTTGGGCTCGCCCCGGGTGGCGCAGTACTCGGCTGCTTAGCGAGCCCATGGGCCACGGCTCCCCGGGACTTCAGGGAGCGCACCTCAAGGAGCCGAGCGTAAAAGGTCTCCCGCCATGGCCCGGCCGCCGCCGCCGGCCTCCCCCAGCCCAGGTGCCTACACCTCCACCTTCTCACGCGCAGCCCCAACCGCTGCAGCAGACGCTGCCGCCTCCATCCTCCGCCCCGCCCTCCGCGTCTAGCCGCGCGGCGCGCCAGGGCCGCAGAACCCCACCCCCTCGCTTTCGCAACAAAGCGCGGGCCGGAGGGCGCATGCGCGCGGCGAGCCTCCGGAAGGCGCAGGGAACATCGAGCGTGCGTGGCTGGTGAAGTCTGCGCAAAACCTGGCGTGCGTGAGGTGGGGGGTGGTTTCTTGCCAGATGTCGGCCTAGGCCACATGCTGATCTGCACTTTGCGGCTGCTCTAGTTTTTGGCCGTAGTTTGCACGCCCCTTTGTGTTGGCAAGAGTTGGGATTCCAGGTCATTCGTTCTTTCTACAAAGGTTCCTTGAACTCCAGGTGCCTAGGAGCCCTGTGTTAAGCGAGGCGCAAAATCACGATGCTATTTGTGCTCATCTTTGGAGCTCAACACGTGCTGCGGTGCCGCGTGGTTGGGGTTTGAAAGGAGGACCTAGAATGAAGAGCTATGCAGGACGCCTGGAGTTCCTCAACATCAACCCTCCCCTGCTGTAGACATGAAGGGAACCTGTTGGATTATGACATTACATTCCTGGCGCTCCTTTCCTTTCCTCCAGCGCCAGTGGGACGTTTGAATGGGGTGTGGCACCAGAACTGTCTGGGCTTAAAGTGCCTTCAGGAGGCCCTAGCAAGATTTACAGGTGTCTGCCTGGATTAGCAGCTCCTTCTATGGACTGCGGATGGCCAGTGTTCACTCCCGGAGTCCCTTCTGTTACTTTTTAACTAAAGTATTTATAAAAAATACTTCAAATATAATAACATAAACTAAGCAGTTTGGCTAGATAAAAAATTAATAATATAAACACCTGTGGACCCACCA
>NW_012147986.1:3404025-3405430 GCF_000956105.1 Propithecus coquereli
AAAAAAAAAAAAAAAAAAAAACCCAGGTAAAGTATGCTGAGGGGAGGAGGAAAGTGTGGAAGGAAGCCTAGGTGGAGAAAGAAGAGAAGCCTACCATCCCTCTTCCCCAGAAACCAGCTTCCTACTGGCAGCAGGCCACAGCTGAATGAGGGAGAAAGCCTCAACTGTAAATCAAGTTTGGAATTTTGGATATATTAATTACTAAATGACACTGTTTTATGACCTTAAGGGACTACAAAGCAACACTTTTTAAAACCTAAGAGTGAGCAGAAAAGTCATGACTTTGTCTTCTATCTGAATTTACACCTAAAGACAGGAGAACAACTAGGCCCACTGAATAAATGTAAATGGCCAGTTGCGGGGAGGGGGGGCTTTATAATTATATCTCAAAGACATGCTTGTTCAATACAAGAAACAAACATTCCTCCAGGGTGGCTTTATCCTGCTTTCTAGAAAGCTTCTAGTCAGTAAGTGCAATTTGTTTAAAAATTTTAGCCAAGGCACATATCATTTAAAGGTAAAACTGCCAAAAAATTCACAGTGCTTCCAAAGACAAAGTTGATTTGGAGATTCTGTGGTCTTCTGGGAAGGTATTGAAGTGGCAGCATTATTTCTTATAATTAACTGGAATGACTAAATATTCACATAAGTAGGTTTCACCAATAGCTCCAGCACTTATTATGGACAAGTAGTACTAAACTAAAAAACAATAATCTGTCATGGGATTAGAGAAGAAAAATAAACTAAAAAATCCTTATTATTTCACCAAAATACAACAGATACTATAAAATGAACAAAGAAGGCAAATATTCTTACTATAGAACAAATATAAACGTCCTTTATACATTTTTTACATTTAATATAAATGTTCTACTTAGAAAATTTCAGAGAATAAGTTCATATATTATTTTATATCATTGAATAGTGTTTGGCATATGTGAACATTAGTTTTATAGCAGTCGGCAAACATAAGACTGTTATTTTTTTCTTATGTTGTAATTCCTAATAGAAACTGAGTAACACAAGTCCTTCAAAAATATCTTCTTTCAGAGTCCAGGATGAAAAAACTCAGAAGTGGAAAAGTCAATGAGAAAGAATATACCTCATTTTAAAGGCACCATTTTTTATTAAAATTATTTTTCCATGTTCATAAAAAGTGAACTTTTAAATGAAATCCGAGAATACCTTTACAATGATTCTAGAGTGGAAAGGCACAGTGCAAACATAAATTACTACAATCAACAAAATCAAAAAAGATTTTCTTTTTTTTTTTTGAGACAGAGTCTCACTGTGTTGCCAGGGCTAGAGTGCCGTGGCATCATCCTAGCTCACAGCAACCTCAGACTCCTGGGCTCAAGCAATCCTTCTGTCTCAGCCTCCCGAGTAGCTGGGACTACAGGCATGC
>NW_012147986.1:3408810-3412561 GCF_000956105.1 Propithecus coquereli
TGTTATAATTCAGTGGTATTAATTATATTCACAATGTTGTGCAACCATTGTTGCTATTTCCAAAACCCTTTCATCATCCCAAACAGAATCTTTGTACCCATTAAACAATAACTTCCCCCATTCCTCCCCCACCAATCCCTAGTAACTGCTAATCTACTTTCTGTCTCTGTGATTTACCCATGCTACTTATTATACGTAAGTGGAATCATACAATATTTGTCCTTTTGTGTCTGGTTTATTTCACTTAGCATGTTTTAAGGATTTAACCATGTATCAGAAATGTCATTTTTTTCCATGACAGCCTACCATTGAATGTCATTCTTTTTTATATATGTATATATGTATGTATATACATTTAGTTTATCCATTTATGTGTTGATGGATACTTAGGTTGTTTCTATCTTTTGCCTATTATGAATAATGTTTACATTGGTGTACAAGTATCTGAGTGTCCCTGTTTTCATTTCTTTTGAGTATATACCAGAGAGTGGAATTTCTGGGTCATATGGTAATTCTATGTTAAACTTTTTGAGGAAGCACCAGACTGTTTTCCACAGTGGCTGCAACATTTGACATTCGCACTAGCAATGTAGGAGAGTTCCGATTTCTCTATATCCTTACCAACATTTGTTATTTTCTGGAGGTGGGGAGTTTTTGTACTTGCTTTTTCTTTTTAATTATAGCCATCCTATTAGGTAGGAAATGATATCTCATTCTGGTTTTGATTTGCATTTCCCTAATGATTAATGATGTTGAGCATCTTTTTATGTGCTTAGTGGCCATTTGTATATTTTCTTTGGAGAAATGTCTATTCAAATCCTCTGCCCATTGTTTAATTGGGTTGTCTTTTGTTGTTGAGTTGTAGAGTTCTTTATATATTCTGAATTGTAAACCCTTATCAGTTAAAAGTTATACCAGTTTATAGTCCCTCCATAATACAAGACAGTGAGTTTTCCCCAAGCACTTCCCAATGCTGGTTATGATCACTTTAAACTTTGTTAAGGTATTAGGTAAAAAATGATGATTTGTTTTTATTTGTAATTTGTTAAATATTAGTGAGATTCCATATTTTCTGTATATTTTTGGCTTTTTGTGTTTCATCTTTCATGAAATGCATGGTTAATATCCTTTTGCCCAGTGTTCTTTTTTCCTAGTGATTTGTAAAGTTCTTAATATAGGTATGTTAACTCCATATTATATGATACAGGTATATTTTCCCATAACTTCATTTATGGTCATCCTCGAATCTTAAGCTATCTATATAGTTCAGCTCTGCAAAATAAAGTTACCTTATAGCCTGAACAGAAATAGAAACAAGTTCCTGAATGCCTTGTAGGCATACTAACAAAATCTGCAGCTCAAATCACCTAACAGTTAGACCTCTCCAAGCTATGAGTAGGATTCAGAATATTTAATTCACAGATCAAATCCTGATTTGAAGTTTGTTGTGCAGGCAACCCCAGTTTCCAAGGAAATTTGTCTCAGTTTCATGTCCATGAGACTCTTATGGCTTCTTCAAGAAGCAAAATCCTGGTAATGAGGGGTTTTGAGGGATGTGAATCATTTCTCATCACTCCTATGCCTACCTTAGGACTCCTAGAAGTCTGGTGCCAGGTGAGGAACAGGTTAATTCAGGTTAACTAAAATGCTTTCCCATACTCCAGCAGACCTCAGCTGGCCCTGCATAGGACTCTGGATTCAGTTGCTTGTCTTTTATGATAATTGGGTAGATAGGGAAATTGTGCTCTTGAAAGTATTCATTAAAATGTAATCTTTCTCTGTCTGGGGTTAATATGAAATAGTTAGTATATTTAGAAGGCAAATATTTCCAGCTTCTATCCTGGCAAAGGTTTAAATGTCTATGTGAAAGGAGAGAGAATGGAAGTATCTGGTGTACCATTTTTAAAGGGAATAGTATATGCCAAGAGAAGGGACAGGGAGTGCTGAATGCTGAGGTCAGAGCTGCCCTTTCCTCGGTGCTTTCCCTTGGCCCAAGGCTGCTGGGACCTACCTTGATGAAAGAGTACAGAGACTTTCCATAGAGCCTCTTGAACTGTGCCCGGATGTCCATCATGTCAATCTCTGCTCGAGAAACCATCACGCGGATGAGGGTGTTATCATCCGTGCCCAAACCCTAAGGAAGAAAACAAGATCCCGCATACATGAAAAACTAGCTGGTTTTCAGGGAGTATTTTCTTCAGTCTATCAAGGCAAGACTAGGGATGACTCTTCCTGATAGTATCCTTTGTTCCACAACATTGGAGGCCCGAGGAATAGCCTTGCTCCTTGCCATGGTAGTCAAGGCTCTCCACAGCTAACTTTTCCAACACTCTATATTCTGACCAGAGGACACTTCCCTCTGCCTTTCTTGAGAGCCACTCTGTTTTGTCCAGCCTGCCTGCCTCATCCATGATTCCCTGGAATGTCGTCCTTCCCTTGTCAGCCTTACCATCCTCTCCCTTACCATGTAAAATCCTCTGATGTAAAACTTCCTTGAAGGTCCTGCTCAAATATACTAACTTCTTCATATATTCTTTACAGAGCCTCCCCCGCCCCCCCAAAAAAATTGGAAAAAAAATATCCTTTCCTCTCTGTTCTTATAATATTTGGATCCTCAACTGCTGTCTTACATTCTATCATGTTATTATTAGTGTTTTGCACATACTTACTTTCCCCATAAGGCTAGACGTTCTTTGAAAGGACTACATTTTGGTCTTTCCTGTACCTCTCATGATCCCATCATGGGTGCTTGCACAGAATGCAGTGCAGGGTTACGAGTATGGGCTCTGGAGCCAGACTCTGCCAGCGTTTGCATCCTTGCTCCATCTCGTCCTCACTGAGGACCTTGAGCAAACTGCGTAGCCTCTCTATGCCCAAGTTTCTTCATCTGTAAAATGGGAGTTAATAATAGTACTTGCCCCATAGAGCTGTTGTGGGGATAAAATTAATCTATGCATATAGGGCATTAGGAACAGTGATCCACACATCCTAAGTTGTCAATAAATATCACCTAGCATTGTTATTAGCAGGCACTCAGTGAAGTATCTGATGAATTGCATTGGATATTTCAGTGAAATTTGATGGGGGGTGTATAAGTAAGCCTTAGAAGGTGAATATAATATATGCCAAAGTCATTCAGATGCTAAAAATGAAGCCATTTACCTTCATTGATTTATAAAGCCTTTCAGCAAAATATGCATGTTTGTTCCTCATACACTTTACTGTAGAGAAAAAAAAGAAATGAAAAGATTACAGATAAGACTTGTGAGAAAAGAAAAGTGACAGCTGTTCCCTCACTTTCTACAGGATACCAAGTAATATTGCTTGGCTGGAGAAATTTTAGCTAAACAACATTTTATGAATATGCATTTTCACAGATAGAAAGTTCCCTCAATTTATCATCAAGTTCCTGGAAAAGTAATTAATAAAGGTCATCAAAAAATAGGGTAGCATATAGTTTCAAAATGATGATTACTATCTCTACCATATGACAGTTATGAATTCTAACCATTCACAGACTTGCAAGGTGCAGCTAGTACAGTATTATCTTTCCCATATAATGAGATATAAGGGCACATAAGATATTAAATATATAAACTGCATGATGGCACAATAGCAATCAGGTTGTATATAATATTTCTTGTTTAGAATTCTGGAATGCACCATGAGTGATTTAAATAACTTTTATCTCTGAAAAAAAATTCTGTATCTCCATGCCAACAAATTTATAACAAGGAGAAAAGTCTATAGA
>NW_012147986.1:3413446-3421349 GCF_000956105.1 Propithecus coquereli
TCAGGCTGGTCTCGAACTCCTGAGCTCAAACAATCCACCTGCCTCGGCCTCCCAGAGTGCTAGGATTACAGGCGTGAGCCACTGTGCCCAGCCTTTTGCCAAGTATTTCTGAATGTGATGAATATGTTTTCTTCTCTTTCTGTCCTCTTCCAGAACCTTCTCAGAGCAGGTATCTATTTTGTTTATCTTCTTCAGGGCACCACCTCACCTCCATCAATGTGATTTTCACAGGGCTGTCAATCAAGGGACACTCATACCCAAAAACATACACCATAACTTCTATCAAACAAGTAAGCAGTTCACCTAGTCAGGACCCATTAGACTTACCTTCCTGGGAATTTAAAAAATTTAAAATTGAGCAGATCATGGGGATGGCCAAAAGCACTGAGTCATCTTTTTCCTCAAAGAACATAAGCATCACCTGGGATACCTATTAAAATTTCTGGGTGTCACTCCCAGAGATTCTAATTCAACCAGTCTAAAGAAGGGGTTCAAGAATCAGTATTTTTAATGGAGAACAGACTTCAGAAAACTCTGCCTTAGAAATAAAATCCACGACTCCCTTCTACTGAGATCCTCAGAATTGCCTTGGTTTTTGTTCTTCCTGAAGTTGTTCATCTCTCCATTCGATTTTGTGAGCTACCAGTATTTTTCATTTTCCTCTTCTCTGATTCTGTATTATTTTCTCTTTTCTTAAGTTGGAGTCAGTGTATATTGCTTGGAATTAAAGAATTTAATTGATACACTTTCTAAGCCTCAGTTTTCTGCACTGTAAAATGGGGAAAATAATGACTACTCCATTGGGATGTTGCAAGAAACAATGCTCATAATATGCTTAACACTGCACATAAGAGATAGAAAAGTATTTTTAAAACTTTATTGTGAATCCTCACCATTGTTGGTTGGTAAGAAAATTACGAAGTTTTCTTTATCCAAATAATGCTTAGAATATTTCCTGCCAGTGGCTTAAAAACAGATATTTTATAACTGCCCAACTGCAGCATTCGTGCCTGCAAGTAAAAATTCTTACAAATGTATTTATGCATAAAATCGGCTTCCGAGGACCTGAAGTTCTTGGAAAATACCACCAGGGGGAGATTTGTGTTATTCGTAATCAGGCAAGGGACCGCAATGAATCAGAAGTTGGTGCATCTGATGGTAGCCCAGGAGGTTTATTAACAGGAGCAATCACCTGTTTTTTGGTCACTGTGGAATAATTGAAATAATTACAACTTCAAAATGTGTTGTACTTTTCAATTACCTTATGTTTTCAATTTAGCAGACTCATTCTCAAATTTCCCACAAGCTTTGTAAATTAGTGTGTGTGATTATAAGGGCGTGGTGGGTTTATAAAAGTATGATGTACATAAAAACGTAAGACATTAAAAGATGAAATATCTTATTAAACCCTTGCTGCTGTTTACAAGAAGACTATAAACCTGACAACAAATATTCTATAATTGTATAGCATCTTTCCCCCAAACGAGTTAAAAGCATATTACAAAGTTTAGAATTATCAGAAACAAATTAGAAACATTACACATAGGAAATAAAATTTGAAATTATCCACTATTCATATTATGCAACATAACTCCTAAAGAAATCACATTTATTAGCTTTACAGCTTGGATGTTAAACAGGAATAAATATCAACCAACATTTCTATTTTATTGCTTCCTGTTCTACTGAAGATTATTTTCTTATGTAACTAAATTAAAATGAGAGTCTTGGGGCTACTTTAGAAAAAGGACTGTCTATGAAGGTAAGTTTCCTAGTAATGGGAACACCAACCATCTATGAATACATTGTATTTCTGCTAATTATTCATAATTAATCTTTCAGAAATTGGCTTTCATGCACATCATTGGACTCATGCATTTCCAACATAAGTATCTAAGGCAGTTCAGTACAATCAGTTCTCTGTACCAAGTGCAGGAGAAAAGGTCACAATTAATTAGGAGCAATACAGTTTTCACTGTCTTTCGAATAGTTTCTTTGGGAAGTGAGGTAAGTGCCTTACCATGCAACAGATGATTTCGATTCCGGGAACAGAGAACAGTTAGAAATTTCACCTCATCTGTCCCCCATTTCTTCTCTCCAGCCTCATACAAGTCCTGAAGCCAAACAAAGCACCAGTTTAAAGCACCAAGAAGGATGTGCCAGGACATATGCAAATATTTCCAGAACTTCAAAGAGCTGAGCTGGCTTAGTATTATGTTGTTAGTGATGGGGGTGGAAGTGGTGGTGCAGAGTGGAAATGACTCAGGACTTTTCCTTATGACTATCAGGACCCTGTAGTACCTCCCTGGAGTCACGGCAACACCCGCAGTTGCCTGTATGCAGACTCCATAGTTCTTTCTTAAGAGCTAAAAGGAATGCCCTAGACTTGGGCTGTTACAGACAGTTGCCACTAACCTCATGTGGCTATTTAAATTTTAATTAATATTAAATAAAATTTAAAATTCAGCTCCTCAGTCACATTTCAAGTGCTCAGTGGCTACGTGTGGCCAGTGGCCACCCATACAGGGCAGTGCAGATGTGAAATGTTTTCATCATCGCAGAAAGTTCTGTTGGACAGCGCTGCTCTAAAATGATCTGTCTCACAGTAGAACCAGGATCCCATTGGTAATTGCTTACATTCCAACCAGTAGGAATATAAGAAATTGATTCGGCTCACTTGAACTAGATTCTTGATAAATCAGAACTACTATTGATTTATAATAAGCAGCTGGCTTGTTAAATTTCTCAAAATGGTCTTAACTCTAACACACATTGTCACTCATTGGGTTTACCACCATCTATGCCTCTGTTTCTTTACTTCTTTCTCAGATTTCCTCTCTGCTTTAGAGTCAATTAACATAATCATAGAATTTTAAAGCTGAAAAGGCTCAAAAAGTTCATCTAATTCCATTCTTCTTAAACTTGAATCTTAGCAGGCTTGTGGCAGCTTGTGGAGATTTATTTTATGTGTCAACCTGACTAGGCCTAGGGTGCCCAGATATTTGGTCAAACATTATTCTGGGTGTTTCTGTGAGGGTTTTTTTGGATGAGAGTAACATTTAAATCAGTAGACTGAGTAAAGCAGATTGCCCTCTCTATTGTGGGTGGGCCTCATCCAATCAGTTGAAGGCCTCAAAAGAACAAAAAGGTTGACCCCCACAAGAGTAAAAGGGAAGTCTTACCTAACTGCCTTGAGCTGGAACATCAGGCTTTTTTTCACTACCTTTGGACTTGAACTTAAACATTGGCCCTTTCTGGGTCTCCAGCCAGCTGGCCTTAGGATGGAAACTACACTATCAGCTCTCTTGGTTCTCAGGCTTTGGACTCACACAGGAACAAAACCATCTCCTGGCTCTCACTTGCTGACTCACCCTGAAGATCTTGGTACTTGCTCACCTCCATAATCTTGTGAGCCAATTCCTTATAATAAATCAATCTCTCTCTGTCTCATACAGACACACACATACACACACACACACACACACACACACACACACACACACACGTGCACATGCGCGCACGCACACACACACGTACATCCTACTGGTTCTGTTTCTCTGAAGAACCCTGACTAGTACACTTCAATTAATAAAGTATAGCGGAAGTGACACTGATTTCTGAGGCTAGATCATAAACAGTCATGCAACTTCCACTGGTTCAATCGGATACTTGCTTTTGGGGTGCTTCCTCTTGAAACCCAGCAGCCAAGCACTGAGAAGCCCAAGCCATACACATACCCCCTCCCTTCTAATGAAAGCAACAGCTCCTTTTCTACATAAGGCATGGTGATTCATACCTCACACACTAAATGGGACCAATCACGCACTGTGGTGGTGAATTGGTTAAGAATACAGGGTCTAGATGCAAATTGCTTGGGTTGAAATCTCCAGTTCTGCCTATTATTATCTATCTCAACTTGAGCAAAGAACTTGACTTCTCTGAGCCTCAATTTCCTTGTCTGTAGAATGGAGGTAGCAAATACTTACCTCATAGAGTTATGGAAGGATTCAATGATATACTTCATATAAAGGGCTTAGAACAGTGTTTGGAATCTGGTAAGAACCCATATTTTATTAGCCATTATAATTAGTGTTATTGGGCCACAGCTGATTAGACCAGGGGTTGGTACCAGGGCAACCATCTGTGGTTTGGGTACCAGAGAAGCACCTGCCTTTGGGGTTTGCTATCAGTTTTACCCAACAGGGTATACACTGTGCCATGCTGTTTTACACAGGTCCTATAGATGTTCTCTTTGGGGAAGTAAAAATGCACAGTGAAAAAAGCAATCACCTCCAAGTGGTTATCTGGGATTGCCACACAATGGACCCAATGTCAAGAAACCTGGAATCCAGGAGTGCTTATGTAATGATGTCCAGTGCCACCCCCAAGCACCAGGTCCCTCTGCAAAAATAAAAAACCTCTGTTATAAACTGTCATCTGTGAGAATGCTTTTTTTTTTCCATGATATATCCCAGCCTGGCTAATATACACTGCAATATAAGAGGTTGTCCACCAATTAAGGCCTGTCATACTGGCAAAAGAGAAGACAACTGGAAGAAAGAAGCTGCACTTGTACTAACCTGGGCATCCTGCCTCATGAGAGCATCATCCAGCTGATTTCCTTCATCCCTACCACCCTGAGGATGAGAAAAACAACCAAAAAGAATTAGAGAGTATCCCTGAAGATTTGGGGGCACAGTTAAGGCAGAAGGTCTGGGAACCCAAGGACATGGTGATTAGACAAAATGCCACAAGGAGTGGGACTTCAGACCTAGGGAGGACAGATGTCCTCTGATCTACGCCTACAGGACATTAGCCTCAATGTGGCCCCTCATGTTGCCCAGTGTCTCTGCCAGTAGAAGGGGAAGGAGAATGACTGCTCCCTCCACTATCTCTTTGCCTTCCCCACCACCCCACGCCCCTGTGTCTTCCCAGCTGACTCCTGCCTTCCTACCTGGCAACTCTACAGTGATCAACTTCTGCCAAAAAGGGGTTGGGAGCAGGAGAGTCAAGAGAATCTGGGACCTGCAGTGGGACTTAAGGAGCACATGAAAATGTCCCCCACCCCTCCAACACCAGCTCACAGGAGGGCAGGGTTGGAGCCTCAGAGGAATGCTAAAGAGCGACAAAACGGGCCACTCTGTAGTTTAAATTTTAGACTATTTTTATTGCTATGCTGTCTCAGTATTCTGTGATCTAGGCTGGCTCATCAGAGTGGTGAATATAGGAGGAAAAAAAATGGGATGGAAATATGAGAAACAGGCAGGCATTATTAAGTAAATATCAGAGATGAGGCGGAAGTTGGAGATGATTTCCGGGTTCTGCTTTGTGCGTTGGAAGAACAGCAACAGTATTAACAGAGATAGTCAGGAAGAAGAGCCGGTTTGGAGGGAAAATGAGTTCAGGAGGACTTATTTGAAGTGATAGTAGAATATCCATAGGGAAACATCTGAAAAGCAATGAGATACAAGAGCCTTGTGCTCAAGAAGAAGGCCGGGACAAGGATGCAGTTAGGAAGTGATGTGAAATGTCTCAAATCTCCATCTCCTCTTTTCTGGCACCCCTGCCCCACCCAGCCCAGTCCTGCTTTATTTCCCACCTGGAATACTGAGTAACTTCCTACCTGGTCTCCCAGCCTCCAGTTGCTAACCACCGTTCATCCCACACCTCACTATTACATTACTCTTCTGAAAATGCAGTTCTAATCACATTGCTATCATCATCATCATCATCACCACATCACCTACTGCTCCCAACCTTTGGTGGTTCCCTACTGCTCTCCAGATAAATAAAATGTAAACTCCTCCCAACATGGAATCCCAGTTCATCATTCTAAGTTGCTTCTAGAATTACCAGCCTGACTGCTCAACCAATTGTTCCCTGAACACACCCCATATGTTTCCCGCCTCCTCGCCTTGTTCCTGCTGTTCTTCCTGCCTGGAATGCACCCACCCACATCTCTGCCTCTTGAAATTCTAGCAGTCCTCCAAGTCCTCTCTGAATTTACGCCATGAAGTCTTTTCTTTGTTTCCGCAACCAGAACCTCCCCTTGACCCTTCCTTTTACTATGTGTCTCTCTTCATGCAATGTGTGCACCTGATATATTCCCTTACGACAATACAAACAAAGCACAGGAACTGCCTCTTAATTGTCTTCGTAACTCTCGGTGCACTAACAGGGGAACCTGGCATGCATTAGGTACTTGTAAATATTGAATTAAGTAGAACAAATGGATACACATGACTAGCCAGAGTCTCTGAAGGAGAAATAAAATAACCGACTCAAGAACAACACCTGGAGAAGATCCACATTTGGGGGGCTGAAAGAATGAGAAAGGCTAGTAAAAGGGAGTATTTTAATAAAACCCATCCCCCATCAGAAGCAGCCAACAGAGACAGTGACTCACAGCTGACAGAGACACCAGCACTCGCTGGAACATGAACGACGTGTCAGAGCAAATGTCATCTTCAAGGCTCCGTCCATATTCTAGCAAGAGAGTGAAATTAGCAACATTAGGATTAACAGTCTTGTCCTACACTTTGTCTCACTCCAGAGCATTCTGTCCCCTCAAGATCAGCCTGTTTACCGAAGCATCTCATCATGACCTTTTCTACCCCATGGTTTTTCAAAAACTGAACTCTGGTAAAATGGTTAAGATAAGTTTATCTTGTCATCATAGTGAAATGAGATGCTCCTGTTCCTTAAAATGCTGGGGTCGAGAAAGCTGGAGCTGCAATCCTCTCTCTGTGGTTCCTACTGTCCAGGGGTCTGTTCCGAACGTGGTTCTCAGAGATGCAGAGGCGGCGGCGGCTCTGCAATGGCCACTGCAGAGTCACAGCTGGGAGGCCAGCTGGGAGCTTCTGAACCCATCTTTGGGGGCAGGGGAGGGGGCTGTCAAACCCAAATCCCAGCATGCACCTTTTCTACCACATCTCCCACTGGAGAGATTCTGACAAGTTACCCCAGAGATGCTCCAACCCTTCACCGCCCTCGGGGGAGAAAACTGGCATTAGATCCAGGTACAAATTCCAGACTCCCAAGGTTTAGAATCTCCTGCTCTGAACACTTACCAAAAAGCTCTTATTGTGGTTGTTTTTTTTCCTACAAAAGTAATACACGTTGACTACAGAAAACTTACAAAAAAAAAAATCAGTATCATGAAGGGGGGGCAAAAAAACTCCCCCATAATCTCATCACCTAGAAATAATAATCATTGATAACATTTTGGTGAATCATTGATAACATTTAGTTCCTAATTTCCCCCTACATACACATATTATTTTCCTTTCTTAAAAACATGGTGTGTTGTTAACTGTGTCAATTTTTTTCATGGGATCACAGCATAGTATTTTATGGCTTATCTTTTCCACTTATCTATATTCCATACCATTTAATGTAATTTAATAATATTCTTCAATATGAGTTTTAATGACTACATAACAGTCCATTGTGTGAGTGTGCCATATTTTGTTTAGCTAATCTGCTGTTGGACATTTTTAGCTAAAATAATAGCTAATAAACACTATGGGATCTAAACGTTTGTGCATTTTTGTTATGTTCTTAGGGCAAAAAGGCATGCCTTTTTTAAAAGGCTTTTTGTATGTATCATCCTCTGGAGGTTCCTAAGAGGGAAGTGAATGGCCATCGTTCTGAGATGGTTGGAGGACGTACAGTCCAGTCTGGAGGTAAGAAGTTGGGCCAGACAGCCCCTCTAGGCTGCTAAGATTTGCTGGTGCCACCATTTTGAACAAACACTTTTGATTCTTTGCTTGCTAATGAGGAACAGCTTTCCTACTTTTAGAATAAAAAATACTACACTGAGGCCGGGCGCGGTGGCTCACTCCTGTAATCCTAGCTCTCTGGGAGGCCGAGGCGGGCGGATTGTTTGAGCTCAGGAGTTCGA
>NW_012147986.1:3421528-3431234 GCF_000956105.1 Propithecus coquereli
AAAAAAAAAAAAAAAAAATACTACACTGGATAGCCCAAGTAGAGTGGCATCTTCATGTGAGAAGTCTTAAGAAGCCAACAGTCAGCTGTTTGCTTCGACAGGGATCTGCCTCAAGGCAGAGTTTGGCACCTAGGATTCCTCATGGCCTGCGTTTCTATGAAGAGAGTCTAACTAGTGGATAACCACTGGCTGCTAGTCTCATTCTCAAATCACAGCAAAAATGTGGCCAGGGCCAGTGAGGATGTCACATACTCTGCTGGTAGATCTGGTTTATGCGCCGGATCTCCTCAGGGGTCCGGGAGGCCAGGATCTCGATCAGGCAGCCCTCATCTGTGCCGGCTCCCTAAACACGAAACCAGAGGAGGGGGGCATATGAGCCAGTTTACAAAGTTGAGTCCCAGACACAGAAGGAACACACCCATGAATCTGCAGAGAATGAAGACGACCCACTGGGTTCTCACAACATGATCTGTTAACTTTTAATTGTTCTGACCCAAATCCAATGTGTTTGCCATAATAATTATTAGTAATAACAAACATTTATAGACTGTTTATTATGTGTTGGTTATCGTGCCAGGTTAGGTACAGTTTCTGCTTTTCTGGGGGCTTAATCTTTCCTTGACCTCCTCTGTTCTCTTCCTCTGAAGGACAGAACCTTCAGGCAAAGACTTTGTCACCTCTTTGCTTTCCCAGAGCCTAGCCCAGAACATTCCACAAGGCTAAGTACTTGTGGACATGGTTGAGGAGGGGAATTCTACAGATGCTCCTCAACTTACAATGGGGTTACGTCCTGATAAACCCATCATAAAGTTGAAAAATTGTAAGTAGAACCATCCTAAGTCAGGGACCATCTAGATTTGCATTTTATATTTGGTCATTAAAAATTGGCGTACCCCAGCTAGAGCACAGCTGATTGGTCATCTAGGGAGACCCCTTTTGCCAGTTCTAATCCTGGAGGCCCCCTGGTGTCAGTCATAAGCTTATATATCTCAAAAGTTGTTAACACCACAAGACAGTTTCTGCCACTGTACCAAAAGCTACAATCACTCCCCACTGAGCCACCAGGAAGAAGTAAATAAATGATTCTTTAACTTTTCTGGAAAACAACTTTAAATTATAATGCTATAACATAATGTAATGTTTTCAAGCTGTCATAAATGAAGGAAAATCTTTCTCCTATACTTCATCCTCCCTACTCTCAGAAGGCCTTTGTCGCAGTTTCTGGAGGAAGCTTGTCAGTGTTTGCACTAACAGCACCAGGGGCATGCGGGGAGGAGCACAAACAAACCTTCATGGCCCTGTGCAGCTCCTGCACGTCGTACAGCACCGTGGGCATCATCAGCGCCACTATCGTCTGCTCGAAGTTGCCACTCAGTTCTGACTTCAGGTCGTCTATCAGGTCCTGCAACATGAGAAAGTGGCTCCGCTTAACTGCTACAGTAACTTAAACCAGCCACTCTCCAAGTGGGGTCCAGGGATGCCTGGGGTCTCTAAGACCCTTTCAGGGGCCAGCAAGGTCAAAACTATCTTCATAATAATAATAAGACATATTCGCCTTTTCACTGTCATTCTCTCACGTGTGTACACTGGAGTTTTCGTAAGGCTACTCCTATCTATATATCAATAATTATGTCAAAAGGCTATTAAAATACTCCCCCCTCTACCAACTACATATCTGTACAAGACCAGATTTTCTTCATATACCTCAACCTAAACCACATATTGTAACAAATTGAAGGCAGAAACAGATGGGAGAATCCAGTTGTCTTCCATTAAGCCAGATATTAAAGAGATCTGCAAAACCTAAAACAATGCCAATCTTCTCACTAAATTTTTTTCGTTTTGGAATATACACCTATTTTTCATTAAAATGTTATTTATAGTAACACATAATACATTTATTGTTATTTTTACTAGGTTGACAAATATATACTTTTAAATGTCCTCAGTTTTATTTTCTAATATGTTCAATATCAATAGATATAATCCATAAAAACAAAAAAGTCCTCAATAATTTAAGAGTATAAAGGGGCCTTGAGGTCAAAATGTTTGTAGACACCGACTTAAATGTATTCGCTAACTTAACAGTATATCCCGAATACACCTCCAAGTCAATATTTACCTAGCACATTTGTAACAGCTGCAGAGATTTCTAAATATAAATATAGGTGCAATATAACTTGTTTAACCAGTCCTTTGTTTCTATTTTTCTACTGTTATACACACAAGGCATTTAGTTGTATCTTTGTGATCATTCATGATTATTTCTTAAGACTCAATTCCTAAAAGGAAATATAATTATTTGGACAAAGGACCAAATTCTAAAGACATTTATTCACATTTCCTCCTAGAATAGGTCAGAGAGTTTAAGAAACCTCTTAAGATCAATTGACTTAATCAATCAATAAGGAGCTGAGCTGCTATCAAACCCAGATCTCTGATTCTCACGAACCTGATTCCACACTTTGTTTCGATCTACTGTGCATATTTTTATGTTATAGCCATACATGTTGAATGAACAAGTTAGTGCTCAATCAGTTAATGTTGGGCATCTTAACAAACTACCATCCGATGAGCTTAGTTGTGAAGCTGAACATCGATCCTGAATGCATGCGGCAATGCCGTTTAGGTCTCTAGTTCACACAGCACAGGTACGTTAATGCCTATCTGTGTTCATTGAATTTCTGTGAGGATGGAGAAGAGTTTAAAATGTCCAGAAGACAGAGCAATTCTGACCACAGGAATCCCATTCCCTACTGGGGTTCCCAGTCAAGGTGTGCACACGATGCTCTGGGGAACAGCTGAGCCAGGCCGGCCCTACCCAGCAGTTTAATACTGTCTTTGAGAAGTAGCCTCAGTTCGTCTGTTTGTAAAAGTATCTCAGGGCAGAAATACTTAACATAGAGCTTCTGTACTCTGACACCTGGAGACACTCATTGATAATGCCTCCTCAATAAAAAGGTTCTTGATAACCACATAAGTGAGTTTGCAATGATGTGGAAAGATTGAGTGGAATGATTCTGATAAAAGAGTCATTGAAAATAGAGATAAAAGAGATGGTTCCTGAGGGCATGGGATTCAAACTGAAAGGGAAAACACGGTAAGTGAACAACATCTGAATGCATAAGCTACTAAAATACAAACATACATGTGAACGCATAAAGCCCCACTCTAGAATTTGAGGGGGTGCCCCTGCATGGAGGAGCATCAAAAGAATGAATGCATGCTACAAGCAGATGCATGTGGAAGAGTCCAAACAGACCTTAAATCCTAGGACAACCTATTTAAAACAAACTGGATTTAAACATTTTAGTCACTTTGGGGAGTCTTCATCCGTAGTGGCCTAAAAGAAGCCATCGAGGCCAGGGAAGCAGCTCTGGAAGCTCAGCCTTGCCTGGTGCTCAAAAGGGTGATAGTTGAGCCCATTCGATAACTAAGGTCCTGTGAGAACTTGGGTGGGAAGGGATGAAGCTTGGCCTTGAGGTCTGTGAATCATAGAGCTCCCTGAAATCACTTGTGGATAAGTATAGTGACAGAAATGTGTTGAAATTGTTTTTGTTGCTGTTGTTGTTGGGTTTTTTTCCAAGAACATCTTTAAACAAGACAAAAGATCCATCTTTGAAAATGCCATACCACTTCAGGAATCTAGGTCAGGGAGAGCCCTGCTTCTTCTCTGTTGCCTGCCAAGTTCCTGCAAATCAGCCATGGAGCAGGAGAGGTTAGGGTTAGGGTTGGGTTTAGGTGGTCTTGTAGGCCTACCCTGCCAATGGTGCTCTTGTAGGCCGTCCTGATTTCCTGGCGCTGGGCGGTGTTGCGGTAGGCAAGGACTCTGATAATGGCATCTTCATCGGTGCCTGGGGCAGAGCAGAGACAGTGAGTGAGTATGATTTGAGAGAGGAGTGAGAACATGGGTTACCCAAACATAGACAGAGTGCTTTCTAAGAATAGAGGTCCTTTTTCAGAGAGTTTGTCTATTTTACTGGGGAACAGATGCTAGATTTGAGTCTTAGGCTCTCCTTGAATTAGCTGTTTACCACTGAACAAAATAGTTAACTTCTCTAAGCATTAATTTCTTTATCTATCCATGTGAATGATAATAGGACTTTCCCTGTCTGGGCTGCTGCAAGTGTTAAGTAAGATAATTAAGTGCCCAGCACTTACTAAACCTTCAATAAATGCTGACCAGAGTAATTCTTCTTCCCCTCCTCCGGAATTCTTTTCACATCTTTTGGATCTCCTATATCTGTCTTTTACAGTCTTACCTTTTCTCTGCTTGTTTTTGTCTCCTTATCATTTCCTCTGAGTTTTGAAACAAATCAAATTTGTCTTTTAAGTCACTGGCTTGGCATTTTGCAGAATATAAGTTGCCTGCTCACTGCATTCACTGTGTTTTAAAATCTGTAATTGTGTTTATTTCTAATCTATCTTTCCTGAACTCAAATGGTTCCCTTTATGTAACTGCTGAAAAATTCCCACGACACAACATCCTACCAAAACTTTAAGTTATGAATTACAAATTAAAATTAAGTTTTGCTTGCCTGTTTCTTACAGCAGCTTTTACAAAGGGGACTTTATTCTGATTTTTCAAATGGGTCCCTTGTCTTTGTAACAGCTGGATGTTCCTGCATGTTTGGTGAGTCTTCTGTTTTCTCATTGTCTCTGCTGTATGGGGAGTTGTGATAGGTTACAGAAGTGGTTCTTTGAAATATTTCAGAAACAAATGAAAAAAATGTAGGTTCACCATATTATTCCTTGCAAGACTCAAGATCCAGAAAAATGTAAGGTGTAGGGAGGAAGCTATAGAACTTTAAGTTTATATACCTTAAGGACCTACTTTCTGTTCTTATAAAAAAAGGTGGGGGGGTGCCTGGGGAATGACAGATACAACCATCCTTTTCCCGTTCAGCACTCTCAGCTGGGGGAGATGGTCCATCACCTTTTCTCACTTCCTGTTTCTATGAAAGGCACCACTCTTCTTCCAAGTTTGAACCCTCAACATAGCTTTGATTTTTTTTACCCTCTCCCTTCCTTCACATTCAAACTTCCTGCCAAGTCATGCAAAGTCTTGCTCTATAACCTTCTTTGCATTCTTCCCCTTTTTAAAATTCCTACCACTACCACTCCAGTTCAGGATTTCAGGGTTTCTTCCTCGACGACTGCAAAAGTCTGCTAATTCTTACCTCCTAATTGGTCTTCCCAAAGTCTTGCTAGATTTATTTCCCTAAAAAGAAAAACTCTCTTTCCTAAAACTTCTTTTCCTAAAAAGAAAAACAATGTCCCTCCCCTGCTCAGAAGTACACAAACGCTCCCCACCATCTGCTGGATTTACTACAGGAGCTGTAGTCGGCATTTGAGACTCCACTGTCTACAATATCCCGTTCACTACTATAAGCATCCAGATAAAGGATAGCAGAGCAGCTAAATTCACAGGGTTAGCTCTTGAATTATTATGCTTTATCCAACTGTATAGCACTTCATTCTTCCGACCTCCTTGTTACAAGTCTAATGGTTTATATGTCTCCCCAACCTCCTCCATTTCAGCATTATGATTCTGGCATTTGTTGCTTCCTGGCCAGTGCCTTTGGGCCTTCACCCTATGTCTGAGATTCTTAAAAGTGGCTTTCATAGTAGCACCCCGGACCTTCCTTTGGTAACTGCCTTCTCAGAAAGCTCCCAACCAGCTTACTCCTGCTTTGCAAGTACCTCCTGTCACAAGCTGCCTTTCCATGTATTTACCATAACTCCCCTAGGCCTCAGCACATGCCCTTCCATTCACCTGAAACACATTCTCTTTTAATTCTGTTTGTTGAAACTCATCTCCGAAGGCCCATCTGAAATTCTGCATCCTCCAAGAAGTTTGCCTGATGCCCCTAATGAAATGTCATCTCCTCTCCGTGAACTCCAGTGGGATCTTACTTGCACCCTTCCTATCATATGTGAACTGGCCATAGTTATATCTGTGCATGACTTAGCTATGCTAGCATCCATGGACTATGTGGCCACAAGGACATGTTTTTATAGTCCTTGTCTCCTCCAACAGTTGGCTTCACACAGGCCCACACATAGCAGGCAATGAAAAAGGGTTGTTTGTACCAAATGTCTCCTATTTTGATAATTTTGAATGCCATGTGGTACATGTTCTAAATTAAAGTGTTCTTGCCTATACCAAAGAATTAGGAGGATAAACCTGAAAAAAAATGGTGGGTCCAGTACATTTTCTCTTTTATTTATGAAAAAGGAAAAATGAGAAGACAGATGCATAGATTCAGTACGATGTTCTGTTCAGAAGTGGGCAGTAGGATAGAACAGTGGCTTAACCTCCAGCTCTGCAGTCAGACATGAAGCACTGACCATGCAAAGATGGAGGGAAAGTGTTCTAGAAATTGCCTAGAATGCTGACTCTGCCACTTACTGGTTCTGAGACCTCGGGCAAGTTAAATAACCTCACCACACCCCAACTTCTCAACAGTAGAATAAGCTGCTGCCAAGACTGAAAGAGATAATCTATGGAAATCTCTATGCCTGACCCAGAGTAGAGCTTAATAAACGTTTGCTATTAGTGCTACAGTTGCTGTTACTGTTAGCAGCATGAGGCTAAGTAAAACGAACTCTTTTTGGACCAAAAGCCTGGGAAAGAAGGTCTGATGGTCAAGTGTTTTTACCCAACTCTCAAGGAGATTCTAAACAGCAGCTAAGAACCAGGGGATACTTCTCTGGCCGAAAGTCCACCCAGGCAAGTCTTGGAGGCAGGGACTAGGCCAGGTAGCCTGCAGTGCACCCCATATGACCCACCCAGCACGAGGCCTTGAAGTGTAGCACACTGGAAAACAGTATCAGCCTTCTCACATTAAACTCCACACCTGCATGTCGGTGCTGTCACAGTGCCGCTGTGCCCATCACTGCTGTGGCAAGCAGAGGGACTCAAGGCAAAGAACATGGACTTAGAGCTGTCAGACCTCAGCTTGAGACAGGGCCCTGCCAAGTGTGAGCCACGGCTCAGTTCCACGTACTACATGACTTTGTGAGAGTTGCTGGGCTTCTTTGGGTCTCAGTTTCACATCTGTAAAATGGGGCTAAAATAACAACAGTAAGAACTGCTTTCACTAAATCACATGGTTCTTGCACACATCCAATGAGATAATGTTTGTGAAATTGCTTTGTAAACCTTATGGCATTATACACATACCAGCTCTAACTGGAAAACAAATACATTTCTGAGTTTTATAAACAGATTCATAATGTTATAATGCAAAGCAGATTTAAACAATTGGGGGAACCAAATTGTTTGGAAAACAAATACATTTCTGAAGTTTTATATACAGATTGTTTTGTTTTTTTTTTTTGAGACAGAGTCTCACTCTGTCATTTGGGCTAGAGTGCCATGGTGTCAGCCTAGCTCACAGCAACCTCAAACTCCCAGGCTCAAGTGATCCTCCTGCCTCAGCCTCCCAAGTAGCTGGTACTACAGGTGTGCACCACCATGCTCAGCTAATTTTTTCTATTTTTAGTAGCGACAGGGTCTTGCTCTTGCTCAGGCTGCTCTCGAACTCCTTAGCTCAAGGAATCCTCCCACCTCGGCCTCTGGAGTGCTAGGATTATAGGCATGAGCCACGGCGCCCGGTCCTTATATACATATTCTTAATGTTGTAATTCAAAGCAGATTTAAACAATTGGAAATCCATAATGAGTGCATTAAATTTATAATTCTTTATTAAAATGAAGACTGAATGCCCAGTCCCACCTAATTTGTCTTGAAAAACAATTTGTTCCTGTGTGTTTTCTTAACAGGAGTCCCACTCACGATTGCCAGAGTCACACAGTACCCTCCTGTGTGACTCCGTGATGTACAGCGCATGACGGAGGATTCGCCTCCAGCGGGACACTCACCGAGCCCTTTCATGGCCTTCCTCAGGCTCTGGGCATCTTCGGCAGCGTTGAATCCTGAGGCAGCTTTCACGGTACCTCCCTTGGTGGCCTGAGTACACAAAGAGGGACGTGACTGAGAGGCAGGCTCTTACCAATACGGAGGCATCTCATTCAGCAAACATATGCTGAGCAACTGCTGGGCCAGACAGTATTCCAGGTGCTGGGGGACAGCAGTGACCATGGGAGGTGAGGCTTTTGCTCCCTCGGGGCTGATGCTCTAGTTCAGGGGGAGGCAGACAGTAAACAAGCCAACAAACCAAATTCCATAAAGTGCCTGGGGGTGAGAAGTGCCGTGAAGCAGACAGAGAGGTGCTGGAGGGGATGCTCTGAGGAGCGACATTTAGGCTGAGAGCTGAATGATATGAAGCAGCTGCCCATGCAAAGGCGGACGGAAGGGCGACAGGCAGAGGAACAGCTACTGCAAGGGCCCTGAGGTTGGAGCTAGCTCCTCAGGAGCGGCAGGACAGAGGCCAGTGTGGCTTAAGTGGTGGGCAAGGACAGGAGAGGTAAGATTAGCTACACCACTGCTATGAGATAATCTGTCCCCCCAATAAGGAAAAAAATCAAACCAATCAAGCCTCTAGAGCCAAAAACCAATTTACAGGAAATAGAGGACAGAGGAAAATGTTAAACCGCACCAAAAGGTAGCAGTCAGAAAAACCCAGACTCGAAGAATCACTACTTAACAAATAATCTGTAATATTAATAGTTTCTTCAACAAATAAAATGCAAGGGGAATTTAAAAAGCGAGAGTTGGAGGGGAACTACAGTCTAAAAGAATTAAAAAGGCCTATTGATGATCATAATGTGTGAACCTTATTTGGATCCTGAATCAAACAAACAGTAAAAAAGAAAAACCAAATTGGCAAATGTGAACAATTGTCACATTGAGACAACTGAAAACGAGCACACTGACTTGATATTTGATAACGCTAGGAATTGGTCTTAACATTTTTAGGTATAATAATGGTATTATGGTTACATTTTATTTTTCTACAAGATTTCACTTATACCTGTTGAAACAGTTTACAGATGAAATGATAAGATGTCTGGAGTTTGCTTCAAAATGACACAGGTGGGAGGAAGTAAGTGAAGATAAAGAAGAAACAAGATTAACCATGAGTTAATAATTATTGATGGGTCCGCAAAGGGGTTCCTTATAATAGTCTCCTTACTTTTGTATATGTTTAGTCTTTTCCATAGTAAAAATTAAAAATAAATAAAAAGAAAGAACATCAGAGAGGGGCTGGGGCGAGAGCAAGGCAGCCCTTCCAGCTGAGTAAGGAGTCCGTATCATTCTAAGTGCAGTAGGAAGCCACTGACAGGTTTTCAGCAAGGGGATGGGGACATGTGATCTGATCTACATATTTTAAAGATCCCTCAGGCTGCTGTGGGGAGATGCAGAGACCAGTAAGAGTCCAGGCCAAGATCCGCGGGTGGGATAAGATGCTAGACTAGGGTGAAATAGTTAAGTTGGAAATAAACAGACAGATTCGGCACATGTTTTGAAGCAAAGGCGACAGAACTTGCCGATGGACTGACGTGGGAGGTGAGGAAGGAAAAGAATCAAGTATAACTTTAAATCTTTTTCCTGAACAGCTGATTATCATTTACCCAGATGGGGAAAACTGGAGGAGGACTACCAGATTTGGGGTGGCAGTTGGGGGTAAGATTTAGAAATTCTATTTTCAAAATGTTAAGTCCATTTGGCCGGGCGCGGTGGCTCACGCCTGTAATCCTAGCACTCTGGGAGGCCGAGGTGGGCGGATTGCTCAAGGTC
>NW_012147986.1:3431412-3436717 GCF_000956105.1 Propithecus coquereli
AGACTCTGTCTCAAAAAAAAAAAAAAAAAAAGTTAAGTCCATTAGACATCCCAGTGGAATTGTCCAAAGGACAGTTGGTTACACAATATAAGTCTAGAGGTCAAGTCTCAAGTAATAAATTTAGGATGCATCAGCATTTGGGTGGTATTTGACGAGATGACCGAGGGAGAAAGTGAAAATAGAGAAGAACAGGGACCTAGGACAAGCCTGGGTCTCTCCAACACTACAGGTCCAGCAGAGAAGGAGAACCCAGGAAGGGCGACGAGAAGGAGCAGTCCTTGGGGTCAAAGGAAACCCAGGACAGTGCATTGTCCCAGGCTGAGGAAGGAGGGAGCGGTGAGCACCTGCTATAGTGTGAAGCTTAGTGGGAAGGAATACAGGCACTGGAGTGGGATAGACCCGGGGTTCAATCTTGTCTTCAATCTTCTCTAGCTGTGTAGCCGCCAGAGGAAGCTTCATTTTTCTCACTTGTATATTAGGAATAATGATACCAACTCACAGGGTTGTTATAATAATGAAACAGGGTAATATAAGAAAGTACTTAGCACTGAACCCAGGAAAAAGTAAACACTAAAACAAAAACTTGAACTCATGGCTATCATCATTGTCATCATTATTATTAAATAGAACTCCATATAGCCATCTCCATAATAAATATAGTAGTGAGATTCTTTGTGTCTATTTCTTATAATATCCCCCCATGCCAGCCTATGGGGTAATTCCAAAGCAGAATCTAGGATACAGCATGTGTACAAGGTGGTAAAAACAGTGTAGAATAGAGCTAAAGCTTCTTGATGATTTAATTTGATCCAAGGATGTACTATGGCCCATCCAAAGGAATGGAGGATTTTTATCCCTGTAGGGCAGTTCACTAGCAACCCAGACGAGCTTTATGTGATACACCACTTTGGCCTGGACCTCTCAGGCCCCCTGTGGCCCACATCAACCCATCTAAGTCCTCAGGTACCACAGGGTGTGGCCCTCCTCTGCTGAATGACCAGGCTTTCATATCCTGGATATGGTCAGTGTCTTACACTTAATCATCACCCTCTATATACCAGACAGAAGAAAGTAGAAATTTATGATACCAACTTCCTTGGGGCACTGTTATGGGTTGAATTGTATCCCTCCAAGAAGATATGTTGAAATCCTAACCCCAGTGCCTCAGAATATGACCTTATTTGGAAATAGGACCATTGCTGATACAATTAGTTAAGATAAGGTCATACTGGAGAAGGGTGGGCCCCTAATCCAATATGACCAGTGTCCTAACAAGAAGATGGCCATGTGAAGACAGAGAAACACAGGGAAAGCACCATATGACAAAGGCCGGGACAGGTTATGCAGCAGCAAGCCAAGGAACACCTAAGTGTCAGCAAACCACCAGAAGCTAGGCAGAGGCACGGAAGGATTCCTCAACAGGTTTCAGAGCGAGCACAGCCCTGCTGACACCTGGAGTTTGGATGTCTGGCCTCCAGCACTGTGAGGCAATAAATTTCTACTATTTTAAGCCACCCAGTTTGTGGTACTTTGTTATGGCAAGCCTAGAAAACTAATACAGGCACTTTTCTTCTTTTCTTCTACTATATATCAGTACTAATGAACAAACTGGTGATTTGCTGTCAAAGTTCTAATATGGCCTAACAGCCTTTGTCCCCACCATGAGATAGCTTTTTGTTTGCTTGGCTTTTTGGAGATGAGTTCTTCCTATTTTTCCCAGGCTGGGCTCAAACTCATGACCCTCCTGCCTCAGCCCCCTGAAGAGCTGGGACTATAGGCACACACCACTGTGCCCAGCTAAGACAGCTTTCTGAGTTGAATGTTTCACAAGCTTCTGTTAAAACTCTAGTATTAACAAATGTTTGGATGGTACTCAAACACTGCATGCAACTTTAAAACAAACTGCATTCCTGAGGACACAACTATGGGATTAAATTAATATTTAACAAGATGAATCAATTGAGAGATTTGCAAGGGTGGTTCAGTTTATCAATTAGCATTCTTAGTGACTCTTTTTCTCCAAGATCAAGACATTTGTTCCTTATTAGCCCTATAAATATCTGTTTTGATTAAATTCCAGGGCATAATGTACCATTATCCATTCTGGGAAGACAGAGGATTCCATCCCAGGAAAGCTCATTGTGGTAACAGGCAAAGGAAACAGAGAGGATGTTGGGAAGAATGACAAAAATGAATGGCTAGAAATAACTGCTGTATTAACAACTTATGAAATATTATTGGTATTATATTAATGAAGATGACAGACATCAAAAAGATTGGAATACAACACAATGGAACAATAGTGAGCAGTAGAAAGGGATGGAGGAACACACTACTGATACACACAACATCGGTGAATTGCAAAACATATAATGCTCAGGTCAGAGGAAGAAGTCAGAAACAAAGTGCATACTCTGTGATTCCATTTATAGGATGTTCTAGAACAGGCAAAACTAATCAATAGTGATAACAATTAGAACAGCAGTTGTGTTCTAGGGTGGAGTGGAGAGCAGTTGGGGGCTGACCTGGAAGGGACATGAAGGAGCTTCTGGGAATGAGAAAATATCCCATCTTGATAGAGAAGGAGGTTACACTTGTCAAAACTCATCTACCAGTAGCCTTAGGGGATACGCAGTTCACTATACGTAAGTTATATTTCCATAAAAAAAGTGTTTTATATACTTGAATACAATGGCTTTTAAAACATATGGTCATTATAGAGAATTTGGAAAATTCAAATAAAAATATTAAAACACCCATAACCACCATCTAGAGTAAATAATTTTAATGACATAAAATGTAATATAAACATGTTAGTACAGAGATTAGATACAACATAAGATTAGAGTGAATACATAACTTTTGTATCCTACTTTATCATTTTATTCTAAGTATGTCCCTATACTAAGTGCAAAAAAAAAAAAGCAGAACACAAAACTGTTATTTATGTTCTTACTACTACTATTTAAAAAATAATTTTAGGCCAGGCTAATGGGACTCATGCCTGTAGTCCCAGCACTTTGGGAGGCCAAGGCAGGAGAATCACTTGACACCAGGAGGTCAAGACCAGCCTGGGCAACATAGTAAGACCCTGTCTCTACAAAAAAATTTTTTTTAATTAGCTGGGTGTGGTGGTGCATCCCTGTAGTCCCAGCTTCTCGGGAGGCTGATGCAGAAGGATCAATTGAGCCCAGGGGTTTGAGGCTGCAGTGAGCTATGATCATGCCACTGCACTCCAGCCTGGGTGACAGAGTAAGATTCTGTCTCTACAAAAAAAAAAATAATAATAATATACATATGAGTAAGGTCTAAAATAAAATAATCACAAATAGTTGGGATTTTCAATATTGTGACTGCATAGCATGGTTTTCTTTTCTTTGAAAAATGTCCCTTATTGTCTAATAAATAATAGTCATAATGGAAAAACAGGTTTTTAGGAGGAAAGATGAGAGCAACTAAGGTAATTTCCCTGGAGTGGAAAGCACAGTAAAGACCACGTGGGTACAGTCCTCACGTGTAGGAAAGCTGGGAGCTGCTGAAGGCAGGAAGAGCACTCTGCTAATGTTGCGTCCTCAGAGCCTAGGACCACATCTGGCACAAAGTAAGGACACCATAAACATTCCTGGATAAATATTCTCCATGTCCAGGGAGAGTCAATCAACAAGAAATGGATTTTAAATTAAAGTATAAGAGGTTTGCGGCAGATGTGAATAAACCTTTGTCAGAGATCATGAAGAAAATTCTGGAATGTCCAATGTAAAAAAAATTTTTTGAAGAATGTATTACTATATACGCAGGATAGTTAACTTTGCACATCCATCTTCCTAAAGGAAGGCATCTAGAGGATCTCCAGTTGCTCTCCAGGTATAAGATTTCTCCTATTATTATTCCTTCCCAGAAGACGAGGAGGGGTTGGAATCAGGCGAGTATTGAGAAAGCTGGTTTGGGTGGGGGAAGGAGAGCAGATGGCCAGCCTTAGGTAGAGCCACGTTTGCAGCTAAAAGGCTCAGCTTCCACCTCGGGCGCTGAACTTTACAGAACTCTCAAAGGGATCAGATTCCATGCCTGTCCCAAAGATCAGATAACCAAGTTCTGAGGAGTCGGATCGCAGTGGAAAGCAGGAGGCAGATGACAAGCCCATACAGCTAAGAAACAGCCCTCTTGATGAGCATAAAATGATGGGGCTACACCAAATATCAACAGTGGTCATCTTCTGGGGTAGAACCTCCAGGATTTCTGGTTTTTCCTTTTTAAATGTTCTAAAATAAATATGTAGTGCTTCTGCAAAGAGATAACTATAACTTGTTTCTATATTCTCAGGCTATTAAAAAGATTCAGAGGATGCTCTCTCTGAATCAATTTTTCAGGGTCAAGTTGCTTACTACTGCTGAAAGAAATTAAAATGATGTTTAAAAAAAACCTGCCTTTTCATGTCCTCCTCCCTGTCCCCTCTGTTGAGCAAACAGTGCTTTGTTTAAACTAACAGTCGCTGAGTACACTTCCTGTACCTGTCTGCAGCTGGCAGCAGGTAGGATGAGGCACTCCACAACTTACCATGGCCATGACTCTGTGTCGAGATCGGAGTTCAGTCACCCCAGCAAATGTTCCTCTGTGATAAAAGCAGAGGGAAAATTACAGTGAGGAGGGAAGTGGCATTAAAATCATTAATCAGGGTAACTTGTAGTTTGCACGAAGTTAAGCCATGAGGAAATAACACCCAACTTCATCAAAAGGCCAGCTATTGCTTAGCCAAAGATACAAAGGCCGGGCTAATAATTACAGAGAAACTGTTAAAACAGCCAAGTAGTTTATTAAGCCAACAAAATATTTTCCTACCTGCTCTTCTGTTTGGAGATAACACACTACAGAAACAATTCCTATTTTTTGTTAGGGTGAAGTACCACTACTTGTACTCAAACCAGACATAGATTCTGAACTGCATGCTATAGTGTGGATCAGAAGAAGTGCCGCCTTTGAGAGAAGAGATGATCCAACTGCAGCAGGAGAAAGTACAGCACCCAGTATACACACTGATTGTGTGATGCGTGTGTGTGTGTGTGTGCGTGTGCATGTGTGTGTATTATGACAGCCCGCAACCCAACCAACATTAGAGTGTTTTCATTTCCCAATGGCTATTTTCACTGCCACCATTTTATGGTTAAAGATGCTTCTTCCCTTTAGACTGCAGCCTTACACACGCAATTTTGTCCTCAGTTCTCACACCCACTCCTTCATCAGAAAGACTTGAATCAGGCCGGGCGCAGTGGCTCACACCTGTAATCCTAGCACTCTGGGAGGCCAAGGC
>NW_012147986.1:3437177-3451574 GCF_000956105.1 Propithecus coquereli
GCATCCCTGGAAGCTGGTTAAAAATGCAGACTCTCAGGCCCCCACCCCAGACCTACTGCCAGAATCTGCATTTTAACAAGATTCCCCAAATATTCGTCTGCACCCTGGCTTGAAAAGCACTGGCCTAGACAACCCGAACAAGCAGTGCTTCTCACTGATAACTACATACTTCTTGACTCACTTGATCAACATGTAAGCCTTGTCTGGTCACATTCGCTTTTTACCTTCCAGCCTTCCTCAGGCCCAGCTCCATTTGTCATTGTTCCCCACCGTCCATTGCAGACTTACCGCACATTACATGAGTGTTCAGTCCCCTCCAACGGACAGCCAAATGGTTCTGGGGCACAGCCCGAGCAAAGGTGCAGAGGCAGGAAAGAGCAGCGGGTTCAGGGGCAATTTGGAGACAAGGCAGGAGCAGAGGGCTCATCCCAGGGAAGGCTCAGAGACGAGGTTGGAGAAGCAGAAGAGAATCGATTGGTAAGAGCCTTGTATACCCAACTGAGGAATTTGGCTTTAACAATATACTGGAGTAATTGGAAAATAGTGGAAAGTCTTTTGTAATTTGCAGAGAAATGCCATAATAAAAGAAACACTTTAGCAAGGTACTATACTATAGGTATCTGAAGTGAGGGCCAGGGTCAGGAAGGCTGTAGGAGAGAGACTACTACAGGAACAGAGAGGTAAAGGCGAGGCTCTGGGGAGGGTGTGGAATATGACATACATGAGATGTTTGGAAGAAAGGCTTTATTGGATGTAGTGACTCATGGACTGTACAGATTTATTCATGCAATCACCACAGATTCATAAAGTTCCTCTATATTCCAGGGACTGTTCTAGTTGACAGAGACAATATAGTGAGTGAGACAAAGAACTTGTCTTCAAGGAGCTTATAATTGTGATCTGAGAGACCAAAACAGACACCCCTATGTCCACTAAGGTAGACCCTAAGGTTAAGGAAACAAAGTTACCTATGGGTCGAGGGTTCAGGGCCTGGCTGGCATGCCAAATTTCTAAATTCCTACAAGAAAAACCATACTTGCTATACCCCTTAACAACAAGAGCTATCAACTCTGATTTACGACCCAGACTACTACAACTCTAATTGGACAGAGGACCAGCCTTATGAACATTCTTTTCCGGGAAGCAACTGCAGACCTTAAGCCAGTTTCAGCCAGCTTGTAGAGGCTGCACGCAAACTGTCTTTGTGTCTATAGTTCACCTTTTGATGTAAGGAGTCAAATTCCACCTCATTTTAATACCAAAACCCTGCCCCAAAGTGAACATGGGATATATGTTACGTATATGTTTACCCATTACACATGGCTCAGCTCCCCTCATAAATATGTATAGCTTTTCCCCTAAACCTACTGATCGTGTATAATACAGGCCCTGTGAGGCATAAAACCCAACCTGTCACTCTTCAAAAACAGCACCTTTGGCACAAGCGGGAGACTGTCTCTTCCTGGTTTGCAAATCTATATGACCAATAAAGCTCTCCTTTCTATTATTAATATTTAGCCATCCTGGTGGTCTCTTGGATGACATAGTCTACCAGGAGAGATGGACAACAAACAAACAAATAAATAAATAAGATAATTTCTGATACCAGTGAGATGAAAATATAACAGGATAATGGTACTGAACAAGGATCAGCAAACTACAGTAGCTCATGGGTCAAATCCTGCTTTTATACAGCCTACAAGCCAAGAATGGCTTTCACATTTTCAAACAGCTGACAAAAAATCAAAAGAATATTTAAAGACACGTGGAAATTATATGAAATTCAAACTTCAGTGTCCATAAATAAAGACTTATTGGAGCACAGTCACACCCGTTTGTTTATATAAAGTCTGTGGCTACAACAGCTACAACAGCAGAAATGAATAGTTGTGACAGAGACCATATGGCCCACAAAGTCAAATATATTTACCATCCGTCCCTTCACAGAAAAAGTTTGCTGACCCCTGATATGGAGAATGAGATGATCAGGTTACCAGGAAGAAGCCAGTCTAGACAGGGTGATCAGGGAGCAGTCTCTGAGGAGATGACCTCTGAGCTAAGACTTGAATGAAAGGAAGAGGCCAGCCATTCAAAGTTCGAAAGAGAACTCTTTCAGGTAGAGGGAGCAGTTAGTGCAAAGGTCCTGAGGCACAAATGAGCCTATTATGTTTGAGGGATGGATAAAAGCATTGTGAATAAGGGCAAGGGTGGCAAGAGACGGAGATGGAATACAGCCATGTGATATTGTGACTTACAATAAGGAATGTATATTTGATCTTGTCCTGTTACTGGCACAGAACTCCTAAATTCCTTGGAATTTCCTAAGGGATGAGAACAACAAGGGTGAAAGGAGTGTCTTTTGTTATTCATAATAAGCTCCTTTCAACCACATGTGAGTTTATATTAATGAGGTTTATATTAATTAATGAGTTTATATTAATGAGGATGGGGGACTGTTTGCCAGGAGAACCAACTATGCAATTAGAGGGTTGGAATTTTCAGCCCATCCCCTTACCTCAGGGGAGGGGAGAGGGGCTGGCCAGTTATGTAATCAATCATGTCTATGTAATAAAAACCCAAAGGATGGTGGGGGGCGAGGGGTGGAGGGTTTGAAGAGCTTCCGGGTTGGCCAACACAGGGAGATGCTGGGAAGGTGGTGCACTTGGAGAGGCCACGGAAGCTCTGAGCCCTTCCCACATACCGAGCCCCACGCATCTCTCCCATCAGGCTGCTCCTCAATTGTATTTTTTTAAAAATAATAAACTGGTTTTCCTGATTTCTGTGAGCCATTCTAGCGAATGATCAAACACAAGATGGGGGTTGCGGGAACTCATGATTTACAGCCATTTGGTCAGAAGCGCAGGTGACAATCTGGACTTGTGACTGGTGTCTGAAGTGGGGGCTAGTATTGCGGGACTGAGCCCTTAACCTGTGGGGTATGACACTAACTCCGGGTGGATAATGTCAGAAGTGAGTTAAATTGTAGGACACCAGTTGATGTCTGAAGAGAATTGGGGAATTGGTTGGTGTGGTTCCTCACCCCCCACACATCTGGAACCAGAAGTGAAGTGTTGAGAGTATAAGGAAAAACAAACTGTTTTTCCTATACAACTGGTGTCAGAAATGGGATTTGCTGGAATGGCCCTGGCTCACCAAAACATACGGTTTGAGAAGAGAAAGGATGAGAGGGTGAGGGGTGAGGAACCTTTGATTCTTGGTTACCCACAGTATGGAGCCACAGCAGCGCTGAGATCAGTTACTAAAGATAAAAGTTACCCTAGGAGTTGGTTCACTGGATGCATACGGAAATGCAAACTAATAAGGTGAGGCCAGGTGCAGTGGCTCACACCTGTAATTCCAGCACTTTGGGAAACTGAGGTAGGAGGATGGCTTGAGGCCAAGAGTTAGAGGCCAGCCTGGGCAACATAGCAAGACTCTACCTCTAAAAAAAAAAAGTACCCATATCCCTCATTAAGTATAATTTGTATGTGAGTTGAATTGAGTTGCTGCTGCCTGGCTGACAACCACTCTGGCAGACACAGCTTTTAGGACCAAGAGCCTTCCCTTTGCTTCTGCATAATTTTGGAGTAAATGACAAGTGAGAAGGCCGGGAAGGGGAACATGTCCCAAAAAATCAACCTTTATTTATGAACATTTCCACTCCTTTTTACCACTTCAAGAAGTGGAAAGGCTGCTTGAGCAAAGTGTTCTGGAAATACTGAGAGCCATTATTCAAGGAGCAAGAAATATTTCACTAAAGGAAAAAATAAAGTATCATACTTGAACACTGGGTGCTTTTAGCTAATTTGTTTGGAGACATGGACAGCACACAGCCATAAGTCCATTTATGTAGAGACAGCTGTTGTAAACTTAATAAAGTTTTACTAGTACCAAGTGAGTTTCTGAATAGACTATAGAAATGAACACAGAAAATGGTACTCCTTGACTCTTTCATCAGATACCAGATAATACGTGTAATGTCAGTCCAAACAAATGCTTACTGGCACAGTGCCTGGCACCCAGAAAGGACTCAATAACTCTTGGCAAGGACGAGGGGGAGCAGAAAGGGAGGGAAAGAACTGTACCTCACAACAGAAAACTGTTGCAGGCCTCTTCTGAGCTGCACAACGTGATCAGCTCCCAAGGGATGCAAGGTCTTTCTTCCCAAAGCTCCATCTAGAGCCACCCACCTGCCCCCACTATCCACCTGCCCCACAGTGCTGTGCTCTTTGCAGATCGTCTATAGGAAATTCTGTGCTACCTCAGCTTCCTTGATTCCTTTGTTCTTTCTCTGTAAAGGCTTTCTTACAATCCAGAAACTGAACACTATGACCCAGTTCACAATGACTCAGACTGTGTTGGGGCTTTGAAAGTTCGCCAGCTGCTCACAGATGGAGCAAAATAAGCAGCAACTATACCTTGGTTTTTACATCTGTAAAATGTAAACACCCTCACGTTTTAGGGGTAGTTCAAATGACCCTGAAGAGCATGAGGACTCTTCAAGATATAGGGATGAAGACTGAAGGTGACACAATTTTTTAGTGACGTCTAAGAAAACTCAGGGTTATGCAGAATGTGGGTAGGAACTGCAGCTTCTTTTTGTTTTTTTTGAGACAGAGTCTCACTCTACTGCCCTGAGTAGAGTGCCATGGCGTCAGCCTAGCTCACAGCAACCTCAAGCGATCCTTCTGCCTCAGACTCCCGAGTAGCTGGGACTACAGGCATGCGCCACCATGCCCAGCTAATTTTTTTTATATATTTTTAGCCGTCCAGCTAATTTTTTTCTATTTTTAGTAGAGACAGGGTCTTGCTCTTGCTCAGGCTGGTCTCGAACTCCTGAGCTCAAGCAATCCTCCCGCCTCGGCCTCCCAGAGTGCTAGGATTACAGGCATGAGCCACCGCGCCTGGCCTTGCAGCTTCTTAACAATACCCAAACTGTGTACACCTAGGACCTGGGATAGGGCTCCTTGAGTTTTTAAGACAAAGTTTTAGAGTAAATAAAAGAAAGCTGGGAATTAAATGTGTGATATCTATCCCGATAGCAGTTAAATAAGGGAAAAATAAGGTGCAAAGAAGTTCAACCTATTTCATGTAAGATTACATGAATTCATGGAAATAATTTATTATGGGTTCCTAAAGAAAAATTAGGTATGTTGAGAATACATCTCTATTGTTTTCCAGGGGATGTCCAGAAGGAAAATGATACACTATAACACTATTGTATCACTGCCAGAAATCCGCAAGCCAGGTGCTGACTCAAGTATAAAGTTTCTCATGTCCTTACGGCAGACTGCAGGTACACTGGAACAAGGACTTCTGATTTCAAGGACGTGCCATACATGGAGGCAACAGTGTCGTGCATTTGCCCCCTCACCCAGAATTTGGAAAGCAGGCAAAGTAGATAGTTCCCTGAGCATTACACTAGTAAAATCAGCAAATGCCCATCCAAACAAAGATATGCAAACTCATCTTAATGGGAAAGAATGGCTCCTGGGCTGAAGCAGGCTTGCTGAAATGCATCAACATATTTAAAGAAAATTTGTGTTATACAAGCTCCATACAAAATTGTCACAGAGGCTTCCTTTGAAATCTTCATCAAAGCCCTGTCCTAAGGAAAGGGTGGGTCTGGTGGTCCAGGGCTCAGTTATTTCCCCTCTGTGAAGTTGAATTCTGTCCAGCTAATACGTTTTGTTCTGATTCCCTGGCTGCCAAGCAACTGTTGGACTAGAGTTTGGCTTCCCAACTGGACTTGTCTACAAGTACTGGAGCATGAGGATTTTTGTCTAAGTAACAATGTATTTATTAATATAAATAAATTGGTAGCACGTGTGTGTTTGCATATGTGTGTGTGTGTGTGTGTGTGTGTGTGTGTGTGTGTGTGTGTGTGTTGGGATGTGGCCAGCCTGGTAGACAGGAACCCTCCCCAAGAGTGGAACTCCTTCTTGGTGTGTTAAGAAATACAGTTTCTCTGGGTCTGCTGGATGCTGCACTGTGGTGAATTCGCCCCAGCAGTGGATGCTCTCCTTGAGACCCCAATTCACTGGGCAGCCACCATTCAGGTTCCCAACACTGACCCACATCCCAGCACAGGCGACCCAAGCGTACATTATGAAGGCACTTGCTGGCCTCATGGCACATTCTTACTGAATCCTTCTCTTCCCTGGAAGATCACATGTGAGTGAGTCATTCACCATTTTTCTTTGGTACGTGGTTTCATTTTACATCCCATAAGGATGACAAATTTAAACCACTGACTGTGGATTTTCAGAGGGTGTGACTGGGTTCCACCCAAGCACTAAAGGCTTTCAAAACCATCTATGAAATAGGAACATGAAAACAACTCTTTTTTTTCTGCTTTTTTTCTTGTACCTTAGATCTAAAGGTATAGGAAGCTTTGTTGCAGTGATGGGGTTTGAGTTGGGAGAAATAAACATTTTCAAACATTTATTCAAGGGCAAAATGTATGAGCTAAATGAATACAAACATTTGGAGACCTGTCTGCTAAGCAATCCTAGGTAAAAATCGATTCTAACCCAGCACTAGCCAGTTATTCACAGCGTTGCGGAGGACAACCATAATAATTTCAATCCACAAATAATTCAAAAAACCATATTTTACACATAATTTAAAACATCCCACTCCTTCTCTGCCCATCATGCCAAAGTCTATTAAAGTTTTTACTCTACTCCAATGATTCCCTTGTCTAACAGGCAGAGGAAGGAGGGAAGGAACATTTACTAAATACTCCTCTACATTATCTTAGTTAACCTACCCAATAACTATTAGAATAATGAATATCATTTCTACTTCGCGAGTTAAAAACTGAGACTTAGAAAAGTTGTGTTATTTGCCTGAGGTCAACAGTTTAGCACATGGGCAGACTGGGATCGAACACCCAGTATGTCTGCTTGGAAAGCCAGCCAGATGTACAGCAATGAAAACTGGCTATGGTGAGTTCTGCTTTGTATTAAGCAGTAGGGTTAAATGTCTACATTTTATAAAAATAAAAAGAGAGCCAAGGTGGCCTACACGACTGTCGGGAAAGGTAGCTGGGTCCTGCATGCTCAGCTCAATCCCTGCCTTATTAAACAACGTCTTGTCTCAGTTTCCCCAGGAGTAAGTTTCAAGTAGGGCATAAATCAAAGTATATTCTAATAAGCTTTATAAATGTGTAGCTGCCCCACCTTGTTTCTCTCCATACCGTATTCAGCTTGCATCGTATAGTACTTCAGATTTTCCTAAGTAATGTTTTTTGTTGTTATCTGAGTGATTCCTAGCGCCACCTGTGGACTAGAGACTTTTGGAATTCTGGTGACTTTTTTCATTGTTGGTGGGGGATTTTTTGGTTTTGGTTTTTTTTTTAAACTATTCTGCCTTTTAATTGCAGACAAACTGTTTGGACTCCCCTCGTCTCAGGCCAGTGACCACAGAAACGAGAAGTTGATGTAGTGGCAATGCTGATTATTGCTCACTGTCATGGGACTGATGTGACAGTTTACTGATGTTTCCTGTTCGTTCATTCATTCATCCATTCGACAAACCTTATCTGAATGCTCCCCCACACCAGGTACCATTCTAGGTGCTAAAAGGCACACTTTAATGTCCACCTATATACCTTTCATAACAGAATATTAGTCCCTATGCCTTGTCTGTTTAAGAGTAACCTATCATTTAAAAAAAAAATCCTGGAGGCTATTGGTAATGATTTGGTTGAACTTCCTTCCTGTTGCAAGGACTCTATAACCTTTCTCAGTGGTCGTCTCCCAGCTTCTAGTCACCCTCTGGCTTGGCGACTCAGTCCTCGATGGGCAGGCTTTGCCACTGCTAAGTAGCTTTAAGAATCAGGAGAGTGGCCTTATATTCCTTGTCGTGTCTTTTGGAGCTAGAGGAACTTTATTTTAAAATAAATATTTATTGACCATTTAGTTGTATTGAATGCTTACATATTTTATCCACATTATATCATTTTGTCCCCCCATTGTCCAGTGAACTAGACATGATAATTTAAGTTTTAGAGAAGCTAAGCAGAGTTTCCAAGGTCACTCAGTAGTAGGGAACAAGAGCTATGTTTTCACAGCTCTGTGTGACTCTGGAGACTTCATATTATACCATGCCAAATACATGTATGAACACACATGTATAATTATGTGTAAAGGCAGATGACAATTCTAGAAGCTTTTAGAATAATGGTGGAATAAAAATTTTAAATTGTCACATTTCCTGCTGAGCTAAACACTCCCTTGTTCTTCCTATCTTTAACAAGCTGCATGCAAAAAAACAAAACAACAACAGCAATAAGAACATTCCTCTCTCAGACTTATCTGATGGAAACTGGACCACACTTTCACTGGTAGACAGATGGCTCCCAGTCAAACGCATTTAGTCCAAGGCTAGTGGCCATTTAAAGAGAGCGGTGCATTTCTAACTCCCACACACCCTGCCCTACTTCAGTCATAGTCTTTCTAGTGGGAGAACAATATGGCATGCCTCTGTGATAATGTCTCTTTGAGCAGACACATGGTCAGAGTTGTGCCATCTCCAGCTAAGAGGGATGTAAACACATTCTGTGCCTCCCCTTATAACACGGCCCAGCATCCTGTGCTTAGCGCAGGTGGGAAGGTCATGGCTGATCCCACCACAATATAAAAGTGCCCAGAGTCCAGCCTACTTCAGACTAACTGATGCGTCCTGCCTTTGGAGCAGTCTGCATCCAGTGTCAAAGGAGGTTAGATATAACAACCCCATTTGGTTATGTTTATTCTAGTGCCAGCAATATTAAGATTATCCAGTACATGCCAGTAGGGAGAGAAAGGAATGCCAAAAATAGCTTTTCTAGCTTTTGCTATGAACTGAAAACATTACAGGCTTTCATTCAAAGGCTAAGATGTGGTTGGCACAGCTATGACATTTTTCCAGCCCTAGATGGCAACTGCTCTTGCTATTAGAGGCAGCTCCCCTCCAGACTTAAAAGCAAACCTCTTGTTTTGATCACTCAGAGTTGGTTTTCCCCTATTTCAGATCGAAATGTCAAGCAAACCACAGGTGAGAGAGCAATTCCAAGGCTGAGATGTAAGTATGCAGAGACAGCAGGAGTAGAAATGGAGGGGACAGTGTGTCCCCAGAGAGAGTGCCCTTCTGCCAGGATTGGATTGTCAGGGTGGAGAAGCCTTTAGTGAGCGCCCAGCACACTCCTTCATTTTATAGACAGGAAATGGCCCTATCTACAGGTAAGTGATGGATCCAGCTTCTGGGTAATGTGCGTGGTAATAACGTGCTAGGTTCTCTCAGCTGACCCAAGGTCTGGGAGGTGCTACCATCACGGGCAGCACAGGTTCACCCTGGAATGGGAGAATCAATGCCATCCTTCTGATGAAAAACAGCAAAGGGACGGTCCAGACCCAAGTATGGTGCAGCCAACTTCCCACCTTCATTTCTAATTTCACATGATAGTCATTCAGACTATCATGTGAACTTCTCAACTTTGATGACCACACCATCCTTCCTCCATAAGGATGGAACCCTGGAGTGCAATCACTTGAGTTTATAATCCTCGTATACACACTTCCTAGCTGTGTAATCTGGGCCAACGTATAGCCTCTTCTGCCTCAGTTTCGTCATTGGTAATGAGGATCACTTGAGGCCAGGAGTTGGACACCAGCCTGGGCATCAGAGCAAGACCCTGTGTCTGCAAAAATACAAAAAATTAGCTGGGCCTCATGGCATGCACCTGTAGTCCCAGCTGCTTGGTAGGGTGAGGCAGGAGGATCGCTTGAGCCCAGGAGTTTGAGATTACAGTGAGCTATGATGATGCCACTGGACTCCAGCTCGCACAACGGAGTAACACCCCGGCTCTAAAAAAAAAAAAAGTAGAATTACCATATGATCCGGCAGTTCCACTTCTGGGTATACACATTCCCAAAATAATTGGAAGCAGAAATTCAAAGAGATAACTTCATGTTCATGTTCACAACAGCATTATTCACAATAGCCAAAAGGTGGAAACAATCCAGGGGTTCTTAAATGGATAAACAAAAATGTGGTATATATATACAATGGAATATTATTCAGCCTTTAAAAGGAAAGATGTTCTGACATATTCTACAACATGGATGAACCTTAAGGGCATTATATAATACTAAGTGAAATAAGCTAGTTACAAAAGGATACATATTGTATAAGTCCACTTACAGGAGGTACTTAGAATAGTCACTGAGACAGAAAGTAGAATAATAACGCTGGTGGGAGCGGGTATGGGGAGTTACAGTTTAATCGTTACAGTTTAATAGTACAGACTTTCAGTTTTGCAAGATGAAAAGAGTTTTGTAGATGGATGATGATTATTGCAAAACAATATTAATATACTCCATGTGACTGAACTGTACATTTTTTCTTATGTGTATTTTACCACAATTTTTTAAAGTTTTTAAAAATGTGAACTGCTTAACAAAAAAACAGCTCATCAAACTAACTACCTAAGGTCTGTGGATTTTATTATATGTATCTTGTGCCTCAATAAAGTAATATACATATATACAGCCTTAGAGGCCAAGGCTTGGTAGGAAACATGCTGCTGTGACTCTTCAATTAGCAATACCCACTCTAAGGAAAATCCAACTCAGTGGAATCCAGAAATCCATATGGCTTCTGCACAGCATCACGGATAAAATCACATCTCCTCAAGTATAACAATTATTTAAAGAGAAAATCTGTCGAGCATGGTTCGGCTTTGCCACAGGGTTACTTTGTGTTTCCTGATCTGTTCTCAGAGTTATTTTAGAATCAAAGTGCCTTAAGGAAATGCTCAAGGTCACATAATTCCATGTTCCTCCTTCAGAAACACCATAGGTAAACTACGTGAGTGAGAATCTAATACAGCAATGCTCACTGGTTGATCACACAAGAACCCCAACGTTTATCACAAACTACTGGTGTTGATCTCCAGTTCTTGTCTGTTCTGTTACCAGGGATTCTCATATGTCCATCTGCACGTGGGCCACCACAGTCTCTCCTTGGGGATCACACACTATAGGCCACCATATCTTGAGACCAAATTCCAAGGTTGACCAGTGCTCTTCTTTGTTGTTGTTGTTGTTGTTGTTGTTGAGACAGAGTCTCCCTCTGTCACCCTGGCTAGAGTGCAGTGGTGTCATCCTAGCTCACTGCAACCTCAAACTCCTGAGCTCAAGCAATCCTCCTGCCTCAGCCTCCTGAGCAGCTGGGACTACAGGAGCATGCCACCATGCCCAGCTAATTTTTCTGTTTTTGTAGAGATGGGGTCTCGCTCTTGCTCAGGCTGGTCTCAATCTCCTGACCTCAAGCAATCCGCCCACCTCGGCCTCCCAGAGTGCTAGGATTACAGGCGTGAGCTACTGCGCCCAGCCTGACCAGTACTCTTGATATCTTTCTCAGCAATCATAGGTCTCAAGTATAAAACAAAAAGAGCACCTCATCAGAAAAACTAAGAACCCTGAATCTAGCATATGGTCTTTCTCTTATAATCTTTTCCAAAGAAATTAAAATCCAGTCCATCTTTCTTTACAAAATCCTTGTGATGCAGGAAGGGAATAGAACAGACTGGATCCGAATGAGAGACTGAAGTATACAAGGTGTGGAGAAAAGGCAATCCTTACACGTTGCTGGTGGGAATGTAAATTAGCACAGCCATTATCAAAAACATTACGGTGTTTCCTCAAAAAACTAAAAATAGAAATACCATATGATCTAGCAATCCCACTTCTGGTATTTAGCCAAAAGATTTGAAATCACTATGTTGAAGAGATGTCTGCACACTCATGCTCACTGCAGCATTATACACAATAGCCAAGTTATGGAATCAACCTAAGTGTCCACCAACGGATGAAGGGATAAAGAAAGAATGATATTTATACACAGTGGAATACTATTCGGCTTTAAAAAAGAAAATTTTGTCATTTGTGACGACATGGATAGACTTGGAGAACGTTATACTAAGTGAAATAAACCAAGCACAGGAAAAGAAACACTGCATGTTCTCACTTGCATGTGGAATCTGAAACAATCGAACTCAAAGGAGCAGAGAGGAGAATGGTTGTTAGAGAGGCTGGAGGGTGGGAAGAATGGGGAGATAATGGCCACAGGGTACCAAGTCTGAATTAGGCAGAAGGAATAAGTTTTCTGCTTTAAAATATATTGCACAGAATGTTGAATATAGCAAATAATGTATTGTGTATTTCAAAATCACTAAAAGTAAATTTCAAAGGTTCTCTCTCACCACAAAAAATGATAAGTATTTGAGGTGATGGATATGTTAACATGCTGATTTAATTCTTCCACATTGTATTCATAAATCAAAACATCACTTTGTACCCCATAAATGTATACAACTTTAATTTGTTAATTTACAATTTAGAAAAATTAAAAAATAAAAAAAGTATGAGGGTAAGGGATTTGCAGGGAGTCAGTAATAAAGCCAGAGAGCTGCCTGTAGGTAGGAATACAGGCACTGTACAGCCCAGCCCTTTCTCTCTGGCTCCAAAGGTATATCGCCACCTGTATTGGCCCAGAAAGGAAGAAAACTGTCTCTGATTGAACAGGAAAAGCAGCCAGCCGAGTTTTCCCCCACAGATTTACACTGGCTCAACCCCAGAGAACTGGAAGTGAACAGAGAATAAACACTACTCTCTTAAAAGTCTCATTTTTTGCCCTGCAAATAATCAAGTTCCAGCTTTGTGGGCAACCCCTTCTCCCACTAGTTCAGCCACTCCCTCACGGGACTAGGGCAGGGTCCTGCTCCCAAATCTTTCCAGAATTCAAGCTGACTCTAGCAGAATACAAAAACAGAACTGTTAAAATTCTTCCACAGTGGATTTCTGATTCACACAGGGAACTTGCTATTTCTGATGTAGCCGCTCCCAGTTTCTCATTCAAAACCTCCTGAAGCCATGGGGAAGAAAAGGGAGAAACTCATGACAAACTGAGAAGACCAGGCAGAAGCTGAGAGGAACTGAAACTAACTTAAGGCAGATGGAGCTGGATGGAGGGGGGCGTGTGTGTGTGTAAGAGAGAGAGAAAGAGAGAGAGAGTAGGGAGATGGGTTGTATCTCTCTACCAGCTCTGTCCGATGTGGGGATCCATCCAGAAAACCCCACCCTGAGGTGTGAGGAGCTGTGAGGTAAGCCAACTGTTGGCCCTACTCACCCCAAAACAGGCCAACAGGTGTTGGGACAGAAACCATGCTGCCAGAGTGGATTCAGAGAGACGTGATCTGTAAGAATCCTGGCAGAAATGCATGCTGGGAGGTATTATATATATATATAAACATTTTTACATTTTTTTTTTTCAGAGAACCAAGTATCAGGGGTAGAAAAAGCAGGAACAACGAGAACACCAGCTAGAAACCGAGAATTAGACCAGGCACTGTACAAACAACCCCTCTCCTGCTGTAAAGCTCATGCTAACACAAAAAGGTACGCAGGGTGGGATTAAGGGTGTTCTGTTCACCCTGTCTTTTGACGTAGAGTCTCCATACGCCAACACAGTAGCCACAAGCCACATGTTACCGAGCAATTGAAATGTGGCCAGAGTGACTGAGAAACTAAATTTTTTAATTTGGTTTCATTTTAATTAAATTTAAATTTTAAAATTGATGCAGCATAAAATATTTTCCCATTATACACAACTTTATTGCTTTCTTAGTGCTACCTTTCACTTTAACCATCACATGTGTAGGGCACATGTCAGGCATGTGGCAACTTCTCTAGGATTACATACAGTCACTCATCTAGTTGGTGCCAACAGCTTTATTCATTTTCAACAGTATTTTTCTAGGGACTGATACAATATTTGAATGTTTTATTTTGAACATGTTTTACAGAGAGCATAAGGTACAGTGATACCTATGTTAATTGTCATTGTAATTAAATTTATTTATTTTAATTATAACATAATTATTTTCTAGTTTTAAAAAAGTATGGCCACATTTTAACATTTAAAATGAAGGCCTGTAGAACTGAGTGGAGTGGCAGAATCATCACAAGTGGCACAGCAAAGAAAAAGAGACAGAACTGACGTGAGAGTTAGTGAATCTGCTTAACTTGGACAGATGCCATAGGTGGGCCTTTCAGTTCAAAGTCAAATTCTTCTAAAAAAGATGAACCGGTGTTTTCAACGTGGGTGCAAATGTTAAAGGACAATTATTTTTGGATCCTCGATTTAGTTAATAGAAAATTTTTAAGTAAGTTCAAAATAATTTGAGCATGTGAATTTACATGAAAACTGTATATTTTATGAACTGTAAATACAAGTATTTCCAGTGAAAATTTAGCATTGAAATTCAGATGTGCTGTCAGTGTAAAATACACATCAGATGTTAAGATTTACGATAAAAAGAAGTCTGTAAAATATCTCATTAATAATTTT
>NW_012147986.1:3453927-3487995 GCF_000956105.1 Propithecus coquereli
TATTATTTCAGTAGTTAGAAAAGTCTCTTTTTGGTGAAATGTTGATAATAGTAGAGCTGGGTGATGAATAGTTACATGGGGGTTCATTTAGCTATTCTCTCAGTTGGGTATATATGGGAAAATGTCTATCATAAAACTTTTTAAAAGCATCTCTTCCCCATTGCTAGAATAATCATTTCATTTTATTTCTACTAATTTTCTCCTAGCCCTTTCATTTTACATTTAAGGGAACTTGCCCATGAGGTTATAGTAGTTTGCTTAGTATATGACTCATCTTGTTTCCCTCCTACTAAACTTAGCCAAAATCTCTTTTTTTTTCAGGAATAGCAAGAACATCCAAAGGTGGGGCTATTTGGAAAGGGCTAGAATTCAATTAAAAAAAGATGGGCTGGTAGATCCCAAGTGACTGGTGCTTTATTTCTGCAAACTTACTCCAACCCTGGGAAGGCCAGGGATGTGCTGACAAACTTAACAGCTGGCTCTCCAAGGAAAGAAAATCCTGATGTGTAGCCACTTCTTTGGTGTAAATATTTCCACCAATATTCCAAGTTATTAATGTGATCAATTTCAAATTACTAATGTGATGTCACTGAACTTAGAGTTGGGAATAAACGAGTAGTAGCACACCACTATATACTATTTCCACCATACAGATATAATAGACATAAATAACCTCAAGGGCATAGATAATAGTAAAAGGTAGTAAAAGAATTAGGAAATGATGAGTTGTTATAAATATAAATTATTTATATTTACATTTTAATATAACTTAGCTACCCATAAGTTCAATTTAGCCCAGCATGATGGCATGTGCCTGTACCTCCAGCTACTTGGGAGGCTGAAGAAGGAGGATTACTTGAGCCCAGGAATTCAAGGCTAGCCTGGACAACATAGCAAGACCCCAATCTCTAAAAAGAAATAAAAAATAAATAATTAAAAATTAAGAAAAGAATACAAGAAGCTCTTCAGGTGATTCTGATACATTCTCAAGTTTGAGAACCTCGGTTTCTATGGCAATAATTCTAGACTCCAGCTACTGATGCCTAAAAAGGTCCCAAACCATCCTATGGATATTTCATAGGTGTAGACTGCCACTCATGATCTTATATCAAGTATAAGAGAATGGGGAGGCAGATAAATTATGTTAATGGGAGGGGAGTCATGACACTTTTAAAAATACCTACATAAACATCACTCAAGAAATGTGTTTGCCAAAGATTGTTTAAACTGTAGGGTTCTCAAAACCATGCATTGCAAGCATGCACTATTCCTGGCAGGCCTGATCTGTTATTTCATGATTATCTGTGAAACTCCAAATTAAATTCTCTTCCCACACATGGGTACTGGCATAGGCTGAGAATCCAGAACAAGAACCAAATTCCAGTCCCTGCTCTGCCCTCCAGATTTAACTTCACCTATGAGAGCTGGTTTATTTTGGCATACAGTTGGGATAGTAGAGGTTGTTGCGCAGAATTTTTATGAGAATTAGCAATCATGTCAATCCTCCTTCCTCCTTAAGAGAACATTCTTTCTGTTTAGGGATTGGGTTTGCTAAACCAGGAGGAAATAATGATTGGTCCAAGGCAACCCCATTCCAACTGCCATGAATAGTTTAAGAGTGGCCACGTGATCCACTTCTGGCCAATGAGAAATAAGGACAAACCTGCCGAGCGGCTTCAAAGAAAGATTTTCCCCCAGGCTAAAAAGACACAGTCAGCTAGCCAAGTTCTCCCTTTTTTCTGGCCTTGGATATTTATGACATCTAGAACTATGGCTTCAAAAGGATTCTAATTAATATAGACTGTAAAGCACCTAGCGTGGAGGAAAGTTCTCAAATTCAAAGTGCACAAAAATCACCCAGGATGCATTTAGAAACACAAATTTTGGGGGCAGGACCATGGACTCTAGGGCTTGAGTCAGTATATCTCAGAGACCTCATGTAATCAAGTTTAAATAAGCACCCCTGGCATTCTCATTACACCTTAGTCCAGGCCCTGATTCTTACACAGGTGGTCTTCGGACCCCAATTCCAAAACTGCTGTTTGCTGTGTGTGTAGGTACTGATAGTCCTTATTTAAATATTCATTCTGCCCCTATCATGTACAAGGCATGGCAGGAGAAACAAAGATGGAGGAGATGTGATCTTGCTCTCAAGGAGCTTGTACCCTAGTAAGAGAAACAGAATGGTTATATAACACATCTAGTGACAAAGCAGCACATGAGAACTATTATCAGAGTTGCAGAGTGGGCACAAAATCCCCCTACGAGATATAAAGAGCTCTCATTTGATTTAGGCTTTAAACAATAATGGAATTTCAACAGGGAAAGGATTTTCCAGGCAGAGAACAATAAAAATGAAGCTTCAGTTATGATTACAAATGGTAACTTACATGAAAAAGAGTACTTAGTCTGGTTTTGAGCTGGAGCTTAAGGACATCACGAAGCGAGCAAGGGCTGCAAAAGTAATTTTCAAAACTGGATCATTTTGTGGCAGGCCAGGTTTAGAACCTGGACTAAAATTTGCAGGCCATGAGAAATCGTCCATTCATTCTGCACACCTTTAGTGAGCACCCACTATGTGCTCAGCACTCTGCTAGCCAGAGGATGGGAGCTGCATGGCCCCGCCCTCAGTGGAACTCAAAGCTGAGTGGAGGAGGCAGGCATGTGATCAGACTTAATAGGGTGTGAACATCCTGCGCTGGGGGAATCACAGAGAGAGAGCACATAGGAGAGGCCCCTAACCCAGATTAAGTCAGTCGGGGAAGGAGACCATGTCCAAGATGAACACTGGTGAGTTGGCCAGATTAAGCAGGGAAATAGGAGTCATATTTCTCCAAGGCTGAATCTCTGCCTTGGTTTCCTTCCTGGTACCCAGCACTTTCATTTTATCCAAAAACATTTATTACATAACTGGGCCAGGCACAGGAACAGATGCAAAAGGAAAGAGAGATTTACAATCCAGGCCGGCAGACCTTAATATGGGATCCTTGGACCTTCTGGGACCCATCCCCCAGTGCTGTCTTGTATAGTCCTACAGAACAACCTTAGTTTCTAAGGGCCCTCCAGCTCCACCTCTGGGACTAGGCTGCTCTGATAGACATGCCACTCCTCCAGAGTGCCTTGGTCTTGCTTTCTCATCTACATGCTGTGCACAAACCCTTCTTCTGCAATCCTGCCTAGATATAAAGCTTCCCTCTCCAGGAAGCCTTCTCTGACCACTCATGATGGAGTTAGGTGCACCTCCTGTTATTCCGTGGCAGTCTGTGCATAATAAATGTATCAAACCACTTATCATACAGTCCTATGATTTCTGAATTATTGATTTACTTATCTCCCTAAGGATGGGGTCTGTGTGTTTCAGTCTTAAATTTTTATTGCCTGTCACATTATATATAATAAATAAATGAACCTTTGTCCTTCTCGCAGAGGCTGTTAACTAGCTCCCTAAAATCATCCACACTTCCCCATCTCCCCTTCCCCTAAGAAGTAGGGTATATAAGTATCTGTACCCCATTATGACATTGAGTAATCACTCTGTGATTTTCCCCCACAAGCTAATAAATCTGTATGCTTCTTCTCCAATTTTTCCTTTTGGGAGTTCATTTTTCACTGAACCTTCAGAGAGCGAAGGGGAAGCTTTCCCTTGGCCTCTACAGTAATTTTATACAATATTTTTAATAATTTTGTGCATGAAGCAAAGTTTTGACTGCAACCCATCACAGGAGGTCAGGTGTGGAATTGTCCACTTGTGGCATCATGTCAGCGCTCAAAGAGTTTTGCATTTTGGGGCATTTCGGATTTTGGATTTTTGGATTAAGTATGCTCAGTCTGTATCCATGATTGGGTTTAGAAGGGTGTCTGTAAACTCTCAGAAACTCTATGAAAAATGTTAAATACGTGTTTATTTTTCTTAAGAGAGGATCCATGGCTTTAACCAGATACTTACAGAGGTCTGTGACTCTAAGAAGGATAAGAGCCAGAGTCAACAGGTCCTGGCACGGCATCAACTAGTAGCAACAGTGGACGCTGAAGCTCAGTAGGATCTAGAAAATGTTCTCCTGAGTCCCCTGCAGAGCAGTAAAAGAGAAGATTCTGGGGTCTGGTTATACCACCCGGTTTATCTCTCTAAAGGACTTTCTCCAGGAAAGATAGCTCAATTACACATAAATCAGGAGAACTTGTTCCTAGTAACCACAAGGCCCTTCTATGTTAGCTTCTGGTAATGATGTAACATGCTACCTCTCCAGGGTGGGTAAGTGCCTAAACCCGGAAGAATGAATCCACAGTGACTGGGCAGGGACGTCTTTCTGATGACTTGACAAAACCTCACTTGGGGTGAGGACTTGGGGGGGGTCCTCCTCTGTTACTCGTCTGCCTGCTCATGCCCTGTGTTGTATCTAGGCCTAAAGGGTTAATAATGTCTCGGGATGATAGGGGGGCGTGGTCCAAGGAGGCATGGAAAGTCTTTTTCACAGTAATTCAGTCTGACCTTTAGCTGCAATTTATCCCTGGTGCTGACTGTGGATATGTTATTAACATTTGCCCTGGTTTTTTATGTTAGGCAGTCTGGATCAAGAAGCAGCCTGGCAATTTACTGACCTCAAACGACGTAAACTCTTAAAAAGAATTCTTCAAAGGTGACCAACTCAGGTTCCCATAGCGAAAGCTCTCAGTCTAGTTCAAACACAATCAAATACTAACAAATTACTCCCAATTAAACCAACAACAGGATAGAAATCCTAAATTTCTGAGGGAATTAATCTTACTGTAGTAATCCATTTCAGTGCCAATTAAATTAAACAACAAACAAACAAAAACCTTTAGCTGGTGTTTCATACTGCTCTAGAGGTGTTAAGCATTATAAGACTATGAGGTGAGTTTGGAGGAGAAAAACCTATTGTTAAATCACAAAGGAGATGTGATGGGCATAATAAAGAACTGTCTTTGAGCTGGGTGTGGTAGCCCACGCTTACAGTCCCAGCTACTCCAGAGGCTGAGGTGGCAGGATTACTTGAGCCCAGGAGTTGAGGCCAGCCTAGGCAACATAGCAAGAACCCTCCCCTCTAAAAACAACTATCCTTGAGAACGCGAAGATTTTAGCATTTACCAAATTACCTAGAGTTCATAACATAATGACCAAGGCCTAAGTTCCCTTGGGGAGGTCATATGTTTTTATTAATGCTTTATTCAATTTATCAAGTATGCACATACTCATATATGTATTTCTAAAGCATAGTTTCTCAAAGTGAGGTCCTAAAAACACCTGAATCACAATCATCCAGGAAACCTGTTAAATATACAGATTTCTGGATACAGATTTCTTACCTTGTCATAATGATCAGAATTTTTGGAAGTAGGACAAAGAATCTGCATGTTGTACAAACATCCTGGTTGATCTTGATGCACCCTGAAGTTTGGGAACTATGGCTTTAGAAGTTAGCTTAACCTGCTACCCATCACAGCTCCATCAGAAAAGGATTGCTGTAAGCCAGCTGTGATGGCATGTGTCTCTCATCTCAGCTACTCGGGAGGCTGAGGCAGGAGGACTGCTTGAGCCTGGGAGTTGGAGGCTATAGTACAATATGATTGTGCCTATAAATAGCCACTGTACTCCAGCCTGGGCAACATAGCAAGTCCCCACATCTTTAAAAAAAAAAAAAAGGTGCCGTTGAGGCGTTGTCTAGACACGTCTAATGAGAACTCTCACCAATACCAAGGTCACTCAGCTTATGGGTTTCAAAACCTACTTCCTCAAACCTCAAATCTAGCCAGACCCTACCATCCAGCTCTGCCAAACGCCACAAAGAGTGAGTTTATTCCTTTGGCCACATGCCATGCCAAGCCCCTCAAGAATTTAGGGCCACTAGCTAACAAGCACACCCACACCCACCGCAGCTTTCCCTTTCTAGTCAAAATAGTTCTATTAATAGTTCATTCGACTACATTTCATATGTCAGCTTTCTTGACAAGAAGAAAGTTGAACAAGAAAAGAAAAACATTTAATGAAGATTTAGTTAATAAGCCAGGAAGCCAAATCCAAATCCCAAATCACTATGAACCAAGCACTGATGGAGCCATAGGAGAGCAGAGAGGATAAAAGGACAAGCTTCAGCACCCCAGCAGCTGGATTTAAGCCTCAGTTCACAAGTGGTTTAAACTTGACTAAGAACCATGACTTGGAGCCTTGGAATTCTCATCTGTAAACCAATGTTAATAATCCCATCTCAGGTTGAAGTGAAGATTAAATAAAATGAGTGTTATTCAAAGTTGCTCCAGGGAGGACATTTAAAATGCCTGCATAAGCAGCCCTAATTGCAGTGAAAACAAACCCTCAAGGGCTAGGTTTGGGCCAAATCACAGCCCAAAGCCCAAGCAAAACATTTTTCAAGTTTCTTGTTTTAGATGAAAAAGGTATATAATTTTTGGATTCTACTCCAGTGTTTTTACCCCCAAACATTTGGGTAAAATTGATACCCAAGGAAAATCCCACCCCCTTGTTTATTCTGAAGCTTCAGGTAGTCCCTGGCACCTTGCTGACCAGCCCCAGTACCTGCCATTCACCTTGATCTCCCTTGGAGAAGAAGAGGTTTAGTCTACAAGCAGATATGCAAGATCAGGCATGGCTACACCTTAACAAAGAAATGCCACCAGACATGAGTCTGGGGATGACCAGGAGGCTCACCCTTTAAATGCTGAGGGCTACTGTGGTCCAGCTTGACTGTGCATGTAACTCTCTAAATTGCTTTCAAAGAAAAATTATCCCTAAGCAAAAGCAAGAATGTCTAGGAGGGAAATTCATAGATGCCCTTGATCTAGTAGTTGTGTGTTTGTGCATCTGTATGCATGTATGTACGTGAGGTAAGGGGTGTACTTATGTGTATATCCCCAAATGAATACAAATCTGACCTGAACTGAATGAGGATGGCCTTGGCCTGATAGGGATCAGGGAAGTCAGCAGCTCTTGGGTGGCCCGAGTTACCCATTTTCTCACTTGTGCCCCCTTCCTCTCCTACTTGCTCTTCCACCTCTCTGTCATCAGTTAAAAAGCGAGGGCTTGGCTAAACAAAGTGACTTGCAATGGAAGGGGAAGTGGGGTGTCCTGGATAATTTGGCGGGGGGACCCTATCCATCCTTCCCACTCTCAGCAGGAGAGAGCAGATGTCTTTCATGAGAGACGTGTTACTCAGGACCCACAATACGCCAAACAGCTCCCAGAAGACTTGCATTGACTCGGGGAGCACTTCCAGTTGGCAGGTTGTTGAAAAGCAATCCTCTTTGGCCCCAAAGTCTCCAGCTGGTCAAAGCCATGACAAAAGGGTGAGACTGCCATTGGCCAAGACTCAGAGCATGGGCCTCAGCCCGGCTCTGTGCTAAGGGCGTTAGACACAGGAGAGAAAGTGGTAAGAAACTAGGAGAAAGGAGTAAGTTTCTTAAATGGAGTAAACAAAGAATTAAAAAGCAAACTGTAAGCAGTGTTAGACTGAGTTAGCTCCAGGGAATATTAACCCAATCTTTTCTTTTTGATTCCCAAGCCCAGCACGTGGACGCAATAAGTAACCGCTGTGGTCTCTAACTGGCATCCCGAGCTGTATGAACCGCTCTGGCTGTCCTTTGGAGGGTGCCCGTGCATAGGGGCCGTGTTCGCCTCCCTCCTGCCCACTGGCAGCGAGCCCCGGGTCCGCCCGCAGGCCGGCGGCGGGCACCCTCTCCTGGGCGTGGCGCGGCGCGGCGCGGGCCCGGATATCCCCGCGAGGCGCTCCTGGGCAGCGGCACCCCCTTCCCCGAGCCCAGGACCCCCGGCCAAGACCCCCCTTACCTCTCGTGCCGAGACCGGGCTGGGGCTCGTCCTCTGCGGCCGCGGAGGTCACACCCTGGTCGGGCCGGACAGCGGGTCTTATCCTGGGCGGATCCGCCCCACTTCGGGGTGGAGACTGAGCTTGAGTTCCTGGTTGTCCCTTTGCCCACGGGACCGGAAAATCCCTCACGGAGCAAAGCGCACCTGGGGCCCAGGGTCCCGACCGCCGCGCCAGGTGCCCGGGGAGGGGCCGGCCTCGTCTCCCCACCCCCAGCTGGGGTTGCCCCCGACACGTGCCCGCGCCCCAGGCAGTGGCCAGTCCCGCTGGGTCCCCTGCCTCGCCCACTTGCCCGGATCGCACCCCACCCCCGGCACGGCCAGCGCCGCTCCGGTCCCCGCAGAGTGGGAGCAGTTGGAGTCTCCGCGTCTCGGGTGCCCGGGCGCCGCCACACCCTGTGAGGGCCAAGCGCCGGCGACCTCGCCCGCTCCCTCGCTGCGCCGGCCGCGCCCAGCTCTGCGGAGAGCGCCGAGGCCCGCCGCGACTCCAGGCTTCCTCCCTGGGAAACCGCGCTTTCGCTCAGCAGCAGGCTCACGCCGAGCCCGTGGCCGGGAAAAGTAGAAAGTGAAATCTGAAAGGCGCATTTCATTTCCCTCTTTCACATGAAAACATACATTCCAAAAAGTTTCCAGCAGCTCCACGTCTCGCTTGAGGAATGCACTTCCCCTTCTTTGTGCGCCCAGCAGGCCTTTGGGAACAGGACTCGGAGCAGCCGCGATCTTTCTCTCTACACCGGGAAATTACTAAGCTTTAGTACCTGTCAGTAGCTCCCAGGTTGGGCTTGGCGCAGCGCTCGCCCTTTCTGAGACAGTTTTGTGTGCTCGTATCTGCTTCCCCTGCTGGCCACACGCCTCTTGAAGCCACCGACTAGGTCTAGGTCGTCTTTGTGCCCATGTCCAGTACTGATTCTGGCACGTAGTAAGTGCTCAGTGAATGCTCGCGGAATGAATTCGTTGAGCCTACAAGCAAATTCAGATTTTATTTAACAGAGGATAGCCAGCTTTTGGGAGTGTTTGTTACCCAATAGACCAAACTCCAAGTGCTTGCTAACACCTGTAAAGCCAGGGAGGCAACATTAAATTATTTCATTAAGACGTGTCTAAGGGGTTGGTCCAAATGCAGTGGTGTTTACAACTAATTGATCACAACCAGTTACAGATTACTTTGTTCCTTCTCCACTCCCACTGCTTCACTTGACTAGCCTTAAAAAAACAAAAAAGATGTATTAATAGCCACAGAGGTGGTTTAACATGGTTTAGAACATGTGTTTTAGGATCAGATTTGTATTCTAGACCCGCCTTTTTTATCTGCTTGATAACTTAAAAGTTTCTGAACTTCAGTTTATGAACTAAACGTGAGGAAAGGAAATTAAAGGGCAAATAGTAGGAAAAATATGAAATAAGGATAATTCATTTCCTCAGAAAGATTAGAGAGACCATTGCATCCCTTAAAAATAATACTTAGGGGCTGGGCACAGTGGCTCATGCCTGTAATCCCAGCAATTTGGGAAACTGAGGCAGGAGGATTGCTTGAGGCAGGGGTTTGAGACCAGTCTGGGCAACATAGCGAAACTCGTCTCAAAAAAAAAAAAAAATTAGCCAAGTGCGGTGGCATGTGCCTATAGTCCCAGCTATTCAGGAGGCTGAGGCAGGAGGACCATTTTAGCCCAGGAGTTCAAGGCTGCAATGAGCTATGATCATACCACTGCACTCCAGCCTGGGCTACAAAGTAAGACCCTGTCTAAAACACACACACACACAAAACAAAAAAACAAGAAAACAAAACACGTAGGCTACATTAAAAAAATAAAGGTGAGTAACATAGCAGGTGCTATTAGAACCCTGCTTAGATAATCTTCACTAGGTGGGAGCACTCAGCCCCAGCTCACTACTGGCATCTGTAACCAACTGCCCTCAGACAAGTTGGGGAAGCCACAACTAGAGGCTGTTTTTTTGTTTCGTTGTTTATTTGTTTGTTTTTTGAGACAGGGCATCATCATAGCTCACTGCAACCTCCAACTCCTGGGCTCAAGCAATCCTCCTACCTTACCCTCCCAAGCGACTGAGACTAAAGGTGCTCACCACCATGGCTAGCTTATTATTTTATTTTACTATTGTAGGGACGGAGTCTCGCTCTGTTGCTCAGGCTGGTCTGGAACTCCTGGCCTCAAGCGATCTTCCTGCCTCAGCCTCCCAAAGTGCGAGGATTACAGGCGTGAGCAACTGCGCCCAGCCCAGAGGCTAATTTTTAGGGGGCACAAAAGGCCAGGAATAAATTTGTGGTACTATTTATATTCCAGAGCTCCCATGGGATCAGGCTGAGGCTAAACTTCAGCAGAAACCATATCTTTGTTCAGTGTCTCCCTCTCCCCTATCCTATTTCCCTTATTTACTTAGAGGTTTCTCTTGAGAGTACCCTCTCTAAAGAAAGCACTCACACTAGCATCCCAAACTCAGGCTCTGTTTCTAGGGAACCTGATTTAAGACAAGGTATTTTAAAAATTAATATAATTGTTGAAATCAAAGGCTCAAAGAAACCTTTACATTAAACACACGCACTTACCTCAGCTCCCTCTTGAAATCTAACTGAAGCAAGAGTAGGTTTTTCAAAAATCTCACAAGGACAAGAAACGAGAGAGGAAAAAATAACAGAAGTTTTGGAACCTGGAAAGCACACGGACAGGTGGTAATTGACTTAGCAGACTTGAGAAAGCTGACTCCTAAGCCAGGAATAAGAAAAGCCAAGAAGCAACATGATAGTCTAGAATTTCTCAGGAGACGAAGGTGTGCACTGTGCTAGGTGCTTCTGAAAGTGGATACATAGGTAAGCTAAAAACAGGAGGATTTGTTGTTAGTCTGTGTGAGAGGCAGTCAGTGTTCCCAACATGGCGCAGCTGCCACTCTCCTCTCGCACAAGGATGCAGGCACATTCTCTGAAGGGGGTAAAGCAGGACATCTCTGGGACGGTGAAAGCACTACACGTAGCCAAAGTCTTATCTGAGGGCACCTAAAAACTACCCCAAAGCTTGGTGACCCAACACAATGACCATTTTATTATATCTCATGATTTTGTGGGTCTGAATTTGAACATGGCTTGACTGGGCAATTCTTCTGTTCCACGTGGCATCAACAAAGGTCACTGGGTGGTATTCAGCTGATAGATGGTCCAGATGGGAGGATTTGCTCACATATCCGGTACTGTGGCAAGGAGAGCTGGAAGGCTGGTCTCAGCTGGCGCTGTCAACCTGAGCACCTACACGTGCTCTCTTCACATGGTAGTCTCGAGGTAATCGGATTGGAGGCTCAGGGTTTCCAGAAACGATACTCCAAGAGACCCAGGCAGAAGTTATGAGGCCTCTTATTATCAAGGCTTGGGAGCTATTGAACATTATTTCTGTTGCATTCTATGGGTCATGCAAGTTACCAAGGCCAGCCTAGATTCAAGGGAAGGGGATTGGATTCCATTCCTGAAGGCGGGGGCGGGGGGAGGATTGCAAAGGATTTGCAGTCATCTTTAATCTGGGCCACTAGATTAACAGAAGACTGGGGCTATCATACCGAAACTGAAGAGCCAAATGAAACTTAACACAATGGATATTGAGCTGCTTGGTTTTCTTCCTCCATTTGGCTCCTAGAACACTGCCAGCCAGGATTATACTCAGTAGGATGGGGAATTTGGAATACTCTTCCCTTGAGACTCTAAGAGGAAAGTCCTGTAGAAACTGTAATCATTTACTCAATGAAACTGGAACAACCTGCTAGTAAACTCACCCTTGTCAAGCCTCCCTCTTACACACACACCCAGAGCTTCCAGGCAGGCACATGGATCTCACTCTTAGGGTTGCTAGGTAAAATACAGGACACTTAGTTAACTAGTTTGAATTTCAGATAAACAATAAATAATTTTTTACTGAAATATAACGTACTTTAGGATGATAAGTACATCCTAAATGTTGCATGAGACATATTCATACTAAAAATTATTTATTATTTATCTAAAATTTAAATTTAATTAGGCATCCTGTTTTGTTTTGTTTTGCTAAATCTGGAACACTTAAATAAGAGCAGACTGCCAAAGGTTATCAGAACATAAGGGAAGGATCTGACATGTAAGATAAGAACTGAAATTATACAAACGGGAAAAAAGAAACTTGGAAAAAATGGACTATATGGAGAAAAGAAAATGTTGAGAAATCTATTATCCATCTCCTTTGAGAAATAAAGATAGAATAAAGTAGAATAGACACACTAAAAAAGGAACACTCAGAGAACCAAATAGAGCTCTTTTACATTAAAAATGTGATAGCAAAAACAAAAAACATAGTAGAGTGGTAAGAAGATAAAGCTTAGGAAATAGCCTAGAATGTAGCGGCAAAAGGCAGAGAAGGGAAAGAGGTAATAAGAAAGGATGAGAAATTTGGAAAGCTAGCCCTAGACATCTGGGAAACAGAGGGGAAGAAATAAATTAAAAAATTCATTTTTTTTTTAGAAGTAAAGGGCATGAGTTTCCACATTGAAAGTGCTCACTGAACCCAGCATAATGGAAAAAAACAGAACCACAATGAAGCACATCGTGATAAAATTTTGGAAGACTAGGGACATAGAGAAGATCCTACAAACACCAGAAGGGAGGAAAATGACGTTTTATATAAAGGAGAAAGAATCAGAATGGCATCAGAGCCAGTGTGGTGGTGCACTCCTGTATCCCAGCCACTTGGGAGGCTGGGGCAGGAGGATCACTGGAGCCCAGAGTTCTGGGCTGTAGTGCACTATGCCGATCGGGTGTCCGCACTAAGTTTGGTGTCAATATGGTGACCTCCCAGGAGTGGGGGACCACCAGGTTGCCCAAGAAGGGGTGAACTGGCCCAGGTCAGAAACCGAGCAGGTCAAAACTCCTGTGCTGATCACCCACTCCAGCCTGGACAACATAGCAAGACCCCATCTCTTAAAAAGAAAAAGAAAAAGAAAAAAAGAATAGCATCAGATTTCTCAGTAGCAATACATGAAACTGGAAGGCAATGAAATAATGCCCTTAAAATTCTGAGGAAAAATTATTTCCAACATAGATTTTTATATTCATCCAAATAAGCAGTCAAGTGGGGGGGTGTAAATAAAGATTTTTTTCAGACATGCATAGTTTGAAAATATTTATCTCTCATGTATCTTTTCTCAAGAAACTTTCAGGGGATGGGTAAACTCACACCTAAAGGGTACAATGCACACTATCTGGATGATGGGCACACTTATAACTTTGACTCAGACTGTACAAAAGCAATTCATGTAACCAAAATGTTTGTACCCCTGTAATATTCTGAAATTAAAAAAAGAAGCTTTGAGACAATGTGTTCCACCAAAACATGGACATAAATCAAGAAAGTTTTAAAAAACAAAGTGAATAGCAGGATGAATAACTGAAAATCGAGTGGTGGAGAAGGGTAGTTACGATAGATACGGATTTCTAATTTTCCTTAACTGTAGGGGATAGTTAACATTCATATAAGCACTTACTATGAGCCCGTCAGTACCCTAAGTGCTTTACATAAACAGTATTAATCAGTTAATCCTCAAGACAGTTCTATGAATTAGTTAGATACTTGCATAGAGTAGGTGTCAATAAGTATTACTATTAATGGTATACAAATCATTTATTAATTCAACGAAATTGCATTAAACTTCCTGTGGCAGATTGCATTTTTCAAAATTGGCTGTAACAAAATGTTCAGTCCCACATGCTCTTCGAAAAAACCATAGAGATGGCATCTATGTCCTCTCCCCTTGAACCTCAATAGGCTTCTTGGATGGGTTTCTGTGACTGTACAACAAAAGTAATATTATGTGACTTTCAAAACTGGATCTTAAATGGTGATAGGGCTTCCATCTAGTTCTCTGGCTCAGAACATAAGCCTTTGGAGCATGTAAGTACAGCTGCCCTGAAACCACCATGCTGCAGAGACCAACAGAATGGAACACACATAATAAAGAGAAAATTGCAGGAGCCCTGGCTGCACCAGCCCTCAACAATTTGAATTTTCTCAGTCCCGGAGCCAGACACGTGAATGAGGAAGCCTCCAAGACGACTTCAGCATCATCCCTGTCTCATGGCAGCCAGATGAGACAGTCTGATTTGGTTCCCACGAACTGCTACAGCTCAACAAAAAGAGAAACCTTATTTGACCACAGGGACATTAATCGTTTGCATTCTATCAATATAAAGTTCAGCATAGTTTGGTAGTCAAATAAATGCATCTGCAGATCACTTGCCGCCAGAGCAGTGCCCAATCCCAACCCTCATCCCACTCAGAGGCCTGGCAACTGACAAGGAAGACGTTTTTTCCTTCAACTGTTGGTGTTTTTAAACCACCTAGCTAAGCCCAGTCACCAGAATGAGAGATAACGATAATAAATGATTGTTGTTGTTTCACACTTCAAATTTTGGGGTGTTTTTTGGTAGCAATAGACAACCAAAACACTTCCAGATAAAAGTGAGTTTTAGGCTAGACTTCTGAATCTCCCCTCCCAGGAGATTGAAATGGCCAAAGGCATGTAGAAGGGGCATTTTTACCCTGAGTGGTGAGTCTCCTCTCCGATACCGGAGATGGCAGTCTCAGGAGGACAGCCAGGCCACATCCAATCTGGCTGCTGGCCAGGGAGAAGCTGAGGCTAGAGGCCAGTTAACCTTCGGCCCCTTGGGACAGTGGCTTTGGAAAACACTGAGGAGAAACCCAGCAGGGGTGACTTTCCTCGCCAGATGGCTCCCTCCACAATCCTTTCCGGCTGCTGGAAGGTAACCAACCCTGCAGCCTAAGACATGAGGGGAAGATTCTAATGGCATCCAAATAGACAGGCAGGGAGCCAAAAAGAATTAGCTCATCCTGCTTGGAGCAAAGCATGGATAAAAGTTTCAACTTTCAAGAATGAGTAAGCATAAAAAAATATATAGAACTATAAAAACTTCTGGAACATAGACAATATAACACCTAAGAGGTAGAAGAAGAAATTTTTTTTTTAAGTTTACGGTATGAAACAGAAGTAAATTTTAAGCAGCTTCTGCTATGTCTTTCACAGATAAGACAGACAAAAAATATAGGGCTAATCTGAATAATATTATTTACAAATTAGAATTAATAGTTATGAGCTGGACTAGACTCTGTATTCTATAGAGAAAACACCTTTTTTTAATCATCTACTGAGCATTTACAAAAACTGACAGAATATTTATTTGCAAAGAAAACCTCATTAAATTCTAAAATAAAAATAGGAGTTTGAATCCCAACTTTAACATTTATTAGCTGGTAACCTTAAGAAAGTCACAGATCATGGTCTCCAAGAAGGAGGTGGCACCCCACAGCTTGCTTTACTTCTGGCCTGGGCTCCTAAGCAGTGTAAAGCACAATGTGACAACCAATGAGTGATACGTCTTGGATTAGCACAACCTCTTGATTAGGGTCCTCTATTGGTACTATAATAATCTTTATTCAATGAACTTCATTGCTGTTTGGGAAGAGGTATTGTCTAATTTAAATCACTTCTAGATATTAGACATTCTGAAAACTTCGTGTTTGCCTAACAGACGGACATAGTGAGCAACACCCCCTAACGCCCACTCCCCATCGAGAGGTAGTCTAATATTTTGCAGGAAATATGTCTAAGAAATAGCATCAGCATTTGTTATTTTTGTTTTTCCTGCCCCAAGAGAGCAACACCTTTTCTTTCCTTCCCCCAAACCTGTTTTGGTCCCCATGGACTGCTACAGTTCAACAAAAAGAGAAACCTTATTTGACCACAGGGACATTAATCGTTTGCATTCTATCAATATAAAGTTCAGCATAGTTTGGTAGTCAAATAAATGCATCTGCAGATCACTTGCCGCCAGGGCAGTGCCCAATCCCAACCCTCATCCCACTCGGAGGCCTGGCAACTGACAAGGAAGATGTTTTTTCCTTCAATTGCTGGTGTTTTTAAAACATCTGCTCTTCCGGCGTGTGCTTTTCCTGCTTCGGTGCTGCAGCTCGCATATAAGCCTCATCACATCAAACCATGATTATGAAAATAAGCTCTGATCATAGGATCAACATGGTCTCATTCATTTTCACAAATACTCTAGGTGGATGTGAATTGAATAGCCCAGAAGTGACTACAGTTACGTTAGCTGTCACAAAAATGAAACAGCTGCAAATAGTTCAGGGTGGGAGTTATGATAACTCATCTTTTTAATATATATTTTTGTAGACAGGCTTTCAGCTCGAGCTGAGGTTCGTGGCCACTGCTAGGTTCAGGCAAGTCTGGGTATGTCTGGCAAATTATTGGAAAAAGTCCACCAGAGGTCTAAGCCTTACACAAGAGGGGAAAGGAGCCAGTTGTGGTGAACTTAATTAACAAAGAGTCGGTCATGCACGGCAGTGGTCCCCAACCTTTTTGGCATCAGGGACCAGTTTCATGGAAGACAATTTTCCCACGGACCTGGGTGGGGTGCAGTGTTGTGGGTTTGGGGAGGGTGGGGTGAAGCTCATATAGTGATGGGTGGCCCATTTCCTAACAGGCCACTGGTTGGTTCTGGGCTGCGGCCCGGGGGTTGGGGACCACAGATGCAGGGGACTCAGGACCCCAAGAATAGAACTAGGACCCAGCTTCCAGGAATTAAGTCTCAAATATTAAGTGAGATCAAACCAATCCCGATGTTGTTGCCTTCTGCACCCTGGTAGACACAGGGCGGCCTATTGGTGACTATGACTAAGTCATAAATTTGTATATAAATAGTGACATGGTGGCTGCTGGCTTCTGTGACTGTTTCAGGGCCAGCACCTCAAACCCATCTACCCAAAAGGTAGGTTTAGGGAACCTCCGATGGGGACACAATTTTGCCTTACCTCAGGGCACTTCCCTACCATCACTACAGAATAGAGAAAACAAATACATAACATCAGTGGTGCCCCCTCCCCTCCCTGCTTTGGTGGTAGACCTTGCTAAGGGGTCGTTGTCAAACAATTTCTAAGCAGCAGAGCTGACTGCGGCTCTCAGGTCGGTTTGCTGCTCTTCTAAAGATTCTACCAGCAAGGAGAGAGCAAGCCAAGCAGATTCAGGCAATTTCTTACGACTCGGCAGGCAGCATAAGCTTCATGTTCGAGCGAGCTCCCCTTCACCTCCAAGTCCTGTGGGGGCCGTGCGGAGGCAGGCCCAGGTGCGTATTGAGCATGCAGTGTGTCTGTGTCACGGCTGAGGAACACTGAACCCAGGAAACCCCTAATCTTACAAGGGGGCTGTTAGGGTGGAACTCATGGTGCAGGCTGAGAAAGAATTTTTGACACAGAGATTAAGATAAAAAGAAGTAAAAAGTTTATTTTACTTTCCCCTAGAGAGAGAGAAAGAGAGAGAGGGAGAGAGAGAGGGAGGAAAGGGCTCAGCACAAGAAAAGAAAGAAAGAAAGAAAGAAAGAAAAAAAGAAAGAAAGAAAGAAAGAAAGAAAGAAAGAAAGAAAGAAAAGAAAGAAAGAAAAGAGAAAGAAAGAAAGAAAGAAAGAAAGAAAGAAAGAAAGAAAAGAAAGAAGGAAAGAGAAAGAAGTGCCAGCAGGGAGGATAAGGGGTTTGAAGTTTTTATTGCGAGTAAAGGGGAAAAAATTATTGCTGCAAGCTGATGGCAGAAGGCAGCTGTGAAACATTGCATCTGTTTTTCCTGTTTCCTTTTTTTTTTTTTTTTCCCCTCTTCTTTGTGAGGCTGACTTATCAGTCTCCTGGGAATCTGGTCTGGCAAGAACTGGGGGTGGGGGTGGGGGAAGCTTGCACCCTGCTGTCTGCTCAGGGCTCTTCAAGGCTGTAAAACAAACTCAAATAAAACAATTTAAGCCACAGGTGGTTAATCTTACAGACAACAAGTTGAGCCACAGGTGGTTAATCAAACAAAGGGACAGCTGTGCTGAAATCTTTTTCTTTAGAGAGACAATTTTATGCTGTGAGTTTTTTCCTTTTTTTTTTTTCTTCCTGTTAGATAGTTTATTTTTCTCTGTTAGATAGTTTATTAGCAATGCCATCCTTTCAGGGGCTGCTAACAAACCTGCTTATCCTCCCAGGTTTTATTGCCCTGGAATGGAAGCAAATCTTCTCCAGCGAACGAAGGATGAGGTCTTTAGCTTTATTCCTCTGAAATATCCTCCAAATATTCCATCTCCAAATCTCTCTGCAGAGAGTCACTGTCTTTATCTTTTCAAGGCTGTCTGTTAGGCAAACATCTTTGGACAAAACTGTAAATGCCTTTTGCTCAGATGTCCAGAAACACAGAACCCCAGAATTATCTCCCAACAATTATAACATTTTTGTATCAACCTCTGAAAATGCCAAGTTTTATTCCCCCAGTAATAAAGACTAACTTTTTTTTTCAAACTGTATCCAACTTTATTAAAGGTACTTTTCATAAACAGTCATGGTATTTCAGGCAGGACATGGGCAGACAATCATTAACAGTATACCACAACTTTCAAACTCCCTTCTTCAGTGGACTACCAAAATCAGAAATCACTAGGAATCCAATGAAGTCTTCATTTAATTCTTGAACAAGGGAAGTTCAGAGTGAGAGTTGACATTTCATATTTAGCATGTTGTTTAAAAACTTTTCACAAGCCAACTCTGACTTTTAGGAAATGAAATGAAAAATGGTAGAATTTCTCTGGAGATCCACCATCTAGGAATGGAACCACTACTCTTTCGAAGGGTAGCCTCACTGAAAGGATCAAGTTGCTTAATACACTTGTACCAATTTTGGAGGGTCAGGACCCAACAGGTGTCTGGTTTAAGGGAGTTAAGTTTATCCTGAAGGTGGAAAGAGAGGATATAAGAATGAATTGTAGTTTTTAAGTAGTGTGGTATTTATACAAAGATAAACAAACAAATGGAACAGAAGAGAAAAAGCAGAAATATACCCTTACTTATATGGTCACTTAATTTATGACAAAGGTGGCAGGATAGGGGGGAAAGCATGAACTTTTCTATAAATGGTACTAGATCAATTGGATATCGTATGAAAAAAATGAACCTTGATACCTACTTAAATGAGAATCAATTACAGACGAATAGGCGATCCAAACATGAAAGAAAAAACAATAAAGCTTTTAGAAGAAGAGGTAGGTGCATATCTTCATGACCTTGTGGTAGATAAAGATTCCTTAAACAGGACACAAAAGCTGCTAACCATAAAGGAAAAAAATTATAAACTTAATTGTATAAACTTAAGAGCTTCTGTTCATCAGAAAACATTGAGAGTGAAAAAGCAAGACAAAGTAGGATATTTATAATACATGTATCAGAAAAAGGACTAATAAGAATGTATAAAGAATCCTATAAATTAAAAACATTGTAGAATAAAAGCATAACGAGAAAGGATATTTACATATTGCCTCATTGTATATTTATTAACAACAAAAGGAAAAAAATAGTAACTGTACAGTGGAGACAGACAGATACCACCCTAACCAAGTGATGCAAGTCAATGTTACCACCGATAAGATAATACTGGTAATTCACTACAGCACAGCAGGCAGCACAAGCTTCATGTTCACATAGGTTCATGCATGAGAAGGATACAACATCACTTCCTGCAAAGATGCACAACCTGAATTTAATTTTGAAGGTTTCCTTTAGACAAATACAAATTGAGGGCATTTTACAAAATAACTGGCCAGTCTTCTCCAAAAGTGTTAAGGTCACTGGGCATGTTGGCTCATGCCTATAATCCCAGCCCTTTGGGAGATCAAGGTGGTAGCATCACTTGAGGCCAGGAGTACAAGCCCAGCTTGAGCACCATAGCAAGACCCTGTCTCTATAAAAAATAGAAAAATTAGCCAGGTGTGCTGGTGAGTACCTGTAGTCCCAGCTACTTGGGAGGCTGAGGCAGGAGGATCGCTTCAGGAGTTTGAGGTTGCACTCAGCTATGATGATGCCACTGCACTCTAGCCCAGGTGACAGCGAAACCCTATCTCAAAAAAAAAAAAAATAGTGGAATGAATAAATAAATTGTGGTATAGTCAAATGATGGACTAGTATATAGCAAGAGAAATATCAAACTACAAATACACACAACAACATGATGTCTTTCTCAAATAAAACATTGAGTGATGGAAGCCTGGCATAAAACAGTATTTGTTATATGATTTTATTTATGAAAACTTCAAAAGCAGTTAAAATTCAAGCAGGCTTTTAAAAGTCAGGATAATGGTTACCCTTAGGGTGACCAAAGGATTTCTGAGATCCTGGTACTATTCCGTTACTTGATCTAGGTGCTGTTTATATGGGTGTGTTCACTCTGTGCAAATTCATTGAGTTGTGCACTTTTCTGTATATATGTTATGCTTCCACAAAAACTTTACATTGAAGAAATCAGTTCTTAGTAGAAATCACTGCATTTCTCTGGCATAGAAATAAAAGCACAGCTAGCATAAGCAGACAAATGAATTAAACTCCTGGGTTGAAGAAGGCTTGGATTGGATCTTCAGAAAAAATTACTTTCAGAATAAATAATTGGTCTCACTGAACCATTTTGATACTTTTCTCAGCCGCAGAGTAACAACTGCATAGTAAAAGAACATCACAAGAACCAAATCATGAAGCCATGACTAAACGTATTTTAGAGAATTTTGTGCATTTACATATGTGGAAGAAAATCAAATTACTAAAATACCAGATAAAATGAGTTGGTTCTTAAAATGCTGTTTCTTTCTTAAAAATAAATGGTTGCTTGATTTTACCAGGAAACTATGAATACAAAGAACAAGGCTGTGAGTAATTGAGCTGTATTTACCCTCTTACGGTGGCACGTTATCCTGAAGGCCACATACCCCCTGCTGCTTCCCCCACTGTTTGCTGTTCTTCAGGTCATGGGAGTTGACTTGGAAGGGGGACAGCATGATGGAAACGTTCTATGTCCTAACTGGGGTGGTGGTTAGACTGGTGTGCACACTTACTAAACATCACTGAACCATACACTTAAAATTTGTGCCATTAAGTATGTGTAAATTATGCCCCAAATAGAAAGAAGATGCTAAAATGATTAATAGCTATTGGTTGCCTGAATTTATTAAACTGTGTTATCCCCTCATGTTATCCATAAGGCCTCCTAGCATTTCTCGGTTGGATGTCAGGGAGCCAAGTGCCCTGTGGCTTGACCCGTGTCTCCGTGGTTTAAACATCTCCAGACTGAAAGAGTCAGAGGAATAAGGAGGGAGGCTCTAAATGAGCTTGACGGGTGCCGAGAAACCGTTATTCCATTTAATAAAATTTCATGACGAGATTATAAGATATTTCCAAATCGCATCATTAAGAAGCTAGGATCAACTAATCTTTCCTCACGGGCGGCCCCTGCAGCGCCGCTGCCTCCGTTTCCCCAGTTCCGGCCTCGGGAACGCGTTTCCAGTACCTGGGCGAGGGTGCCATCTAGTGGCAGAAGAGGCAACCAGCGGGCCGAGAACTTGTCTTTGCCTCTTTACAGAACTCAGAGTTTACAGAATTTACCCATCAAAGGGCATGAAAGGATCCTCTGAAAAGATGCTTTGAAACTGAACAGAATGGAAGGAGCCCTTTTGGAGGGTCAGACACTGACTCTCCCCCAGCCAGGGAAGTAACGGTGATGGACGAGGCTGCAGTGAGCCCGTACTGTCTGATGTATTTGTGCCAATCAGAAAAAGCCTTCTTTCATGTGGCTGGACGAAGCGCGAGGGTGCACGGCGTGGCAAGTGAACACAGGCCGGATTTCAGCTGTCCTCCCCAACCTCTGGAGGGATTGTTTGTGCAGTGGACAAACCGCGCAACCACGAGCTGTAGCCCGAATGCAGCAACAGGACCTGCCCACAGCAAACACCGGTTCCTAGAACACAGGCCCAAGATGAGTACACCCCACCCTCATGTAACCTTCAGGTACTTGGGTAGCCACTGTTACACATGAATTTCCGTTGTCTTTTCAACAGACACTATCAAGTTTAGGTTTCTATCCAGGCCTAGGTGTGGAAGGCCTCTATCATTTGAAATGGAGACAGGGTGGGCGCTTCTAATGTCGTGTGTTTACAAAAAGAGCAACATACAACTTTGTCATGAGAGACCACAGTGTAGAATTGGACAAATCCAAAGTAGTAGAGAAAGGGCGTAGTAAATTTTATACTTTAAAATCCATGGACAGTCAAGTCATTGTGGAACTGAGACAGGGAAGATGTTTATTCATTTAGCAAACATTTCTTAAGCACCATGGTTTGGGACACCAGGCTAGGAAGACGGAACAATGGTGACTAGAAAAAGAGTCCCTCTGCCTGGCAGGAACCCTTGCTACTCCCCAAATCCCCACTCTGCCCTCCTAGAAAAACACCTACTCTTCTCTGCCAAGTTCCCAGTTCAAAAGCTTGTCTTTTGTGAAGCCCCTACCTCCCTCTACAGTTAGGAGATTCTTCATATCGCTTTATGAGTGCATCTTTTTAGCACTTAGCACACGTTATTATAATTTCTACATTTATTTATTTTATTAGCTTTCACCTCCCCCTGAATCAACTTTTGGTTGAATTTCTCTATTGTTTTCTATTTCATTAGTATTTGCTTTTATCTTTATTATTTTCTTTATTATACTTTAAGTTTAATCTATTGTTCTGTTTCTTGTGTCTTTAAATTCTAACACTTTTTTACTATTTTTTATTGCAATTAAATATATAACATAAAATTTGCTATTTTAATCATTTTAAGTATACAGATTCAATTTCATTAATTAAATTTGCAATGTTGTACAACTATCACCACTATTTCCAAGATTTTTCATCACCCCAAACAGAGACTTTGTACTCATTAAGCAGCAAATACGCATTCCTACTTCCTCCCAGACCCTGTTAACCTGTAATCTACTTTCTGTCTTTATGATTTGTTTTTTTCAAGAGATGAGGTGTCACTGTGTTGCCCAGGCTGGCTTCAAACTCCTGGGCTTGCACCTGTAATCCCCAAACTTTGGGAGGCTGAGGTGGGAGGATCGCTTGAGGCCAGGAGTCCAAGACCAGACTGGGCAACATAGTGAGACCCCCTCTGAACAAAAAATAAAAAACAAAAAAATAATAAAACATCCTGGGCTCAAGCATTCCTCTTGCCTCAGCCTCCTGAATAGCTGGTACCACAAGTGTGGGCCACCACACCTGAATTTGCCTATTCTAGATATTTCATGTAAGTGGAATCATATAACACTTGCCCTTTGTGTCTATCTTATTTTATTTAGCATAATGTTTTTCGAGTTCATCCATATTGTAGCATGTGTCAGAATTTTATTCCTTTTTATGGCTGAATAATTTTCCTTTGCATGTACATACCACATTTTGATTATCCTTTCATCAGTTGACAGATATTTAGGTTATTTCCACTTTTTGGCTATTGTGAATAATGCTGCCATGAACATTGGCATGCAAGCATGTGTTTGAATCTCTGTTTTTAATTTTGTAATTACTTCTTTATATCACAGCTACTTCTAGTAGACCATAAATCCTTAGGACTTGTCTCACTCATTTTTATATCTCCAGGCTTAACACAGGCCAGATACACAGTAGTAATGGGTATGAGTTTGGTAAATAAATGACTAATTATAATAATTTTTTTTTGAGGCAGCGTGTTGCTGTGTTGCCCTAGCTAGAGTGCAGTGGCATCATCATAGCTCACTGCAACCTCAAACTTCTCAGCTCAAGCACTGTTCCTGCCTCAGCCTCCTGAGTAGCCAGGACTACAGACACACACCACCATAGCCGGCTAATTTTTTCTATTTTTGTAGAAATAGGGTCTCACTTTTGCTCAGGGTGATCTCGAACTCCTGGCCTCAAGCAATCTTCCTGTCCCAACCTCCCAAAGTGCTAGGATTATAGGCGTGAACCATTGCACCAGGCCAATTACAATATTTTACATCTATGAATCACTTTGCAGTTTATAAAGCATTGATCACATAAATTTTTTTCACTTAAGCCCCATATTCCAAAGAACATAAATTTTTTATTTGATCTTCACAATGAGCCTGTGGGGTACTTAGGAGAGTCTGGTATTATTATTTCCATTTTATAGAAGATAGCCAAGGTAAAACAACCAGAGGCAATGTCACTTAGGAGTCAAAGCCAAATCTTTCACCTTTTAGTTCAATTCTATTTTTATCCTAACTTGCTATTTCGCCTGTTATTTCTGACAAATCGTTGGTGAAACTATCATTCTTATTGAAAATCAATTCCAGGAGTATAATTAAGGTTTTTCTGTAAAAGAGCCAGAGGAGGCTGAGGGTGGATCTTGATTTATCCTCATGGCCTAGTAAAATAGTTCCTGTCCCTGGCATTTCAACAATCCAGAGTGATCTTTTAACATCACAGATTCAATCATGTTATTGCTCTGTGTGAACCCTTCCAATGGCTTTGCAGTGCTCCCTGTGTAAAAAACAAAATCCTTAACAGGTCTACCCACCCTGTAGAGTCTAGCTCTTGAGTTCTAAACTCCAATCCCAACAGGGACTAGACAGTTAACTTTAATGAGCAAGCCCGCTGGGTGCGAGGTGAAGAATAGCAACTGGCCCTTGGCTGCGATGGTGGGAACTGACAGACAGTGGCGGGCAGCAGGGCCGCTGAGGTCCGAACCGCATCTGAAGTGGCCGCCAGGACTTGGCTTGTTGCCATGGGGGCATGCAGGCCCAGTGCGGCCAGGCCGCCCAACTTTCTTAGAGAAGCAGAAATCTGGATATTTTATGTCATGTCTATATATTTTTAATACCGGCAACAAATACAAATTTAAAAATCAGTTGGGTCAACATGATGTGATTCAGGAGAACAGAACAGGCTGGATGCTACTCCCAGAGGACAGGACCTCAACTCTCTCCCCGGCACGTTTCTCCTGGCTTCCTGGGTCTGTCTCTCCCCCGCCATACCAAACACCCTCCAACGCGGTGTTCCCAGCCCTGGCTGCACGTGAGCATCACTGGGGAGCAGGAAGAAAAACAAGTGCTGTGTGGGCCCCTCCTCATGGTATTTCTTTAAGGCTCCCCTGGTGATTTTCCTGTGCAGCCAGACTGAGACCCTGTAATTACCAACTGAACTGCTGCCTCCAGCTTTGCCCTCCTCAGGTCAACTTTCCACACTGCAGCAAGAGGAATCTTTTAAAAACATAAATCTGATCAAGTCACTCCCCTGTTCAAAACCCTCCATGGCTGCTGCTTGCCATCGGGATCAATAACTTTGCATGCTCAGAAGGACTTCATGCTCTGGTCCCCGCCGAGACCTCCAGCCTCATCTGTTCCTATCACCACCTCCGCTCCTGCCCACCCTGATGCACTTTGCTTCAGCTCCCCTAACTTCTTGAAGTTCCACAGATGCACCCGCGAGCCTTGGAACGTGTGCAGCTGGAGAAGCCTGCGTGGAAGTGGGCACCAGGGCGCTGGGGGAGCGAGAGGATTTGAAGTGGTGCGGGGGTGGGGGTGACCAACACGAGTACTGTCCTCAAAAAGATGGAAAGTTCCTCGAAGGCAGAGATTACAATCAGCATTGCTTGTTTACCTCTCCCCAGTCTTCCAAAGGCCAAGTCCTGAGCACATGAAACACATTCTGAATTGAATCGAAATTACATTTGTGGGAGATATTCTCTAGTCTGCTTGATTAGTTTTGGGAGGGAGCGCACTGCTCACCTGAATGAGAGTCAGAGCACAACAGTAGCACTAACGATTTATTTATTTGTTCAGCTGCAACAATATCTATTGATCATTTACCAGGTGCCTGGCACACTGGGTCTGTAATGACAACTAGAGAGCTTATTGCCCGTTGGTAAAGTCTGATTAGAAAACTGTAAAAAGGCGAGGAATAGCTAGTTCAGACTTGGAACATCAGGGAACGCCTTACGAAGGAGAATCCTGAAGGACAAGCAGAAGCCACTGAGCTGTGTGCGTGTGTGTATGTCATGGACAGGGCTGGTGAGAGAGAAGGGAATGCCAGGCACAGGAAGCAGCAGATATAAAGCCCTGGGGTCAAAGGAAGACATGGCTGGTTCTGAAACGTGCAAGTAATTCTACGAATCTGAACCTGGGTGATTCTGTGACCTCTTCCAGTGACCTCAAATTTTGGCTAAGCGTTTCCCAAACATAGCAGAAATAGTATCTAATTGAGAAAGTTGAAAATAGTTACATCCCTCCAAGAATCTCTTAAGAGACTTTCAGGAAGAGAAGAAGGAAGGGCACAATGACAAACATCCAGAGGATGGAAGTGACATTTATATTGCAATTTGTCTTCCAATAGTAGCCTTCTTTGGGAACTCTGACCAGCCGGGAGGACCTTTGCCCACCAAGTTCAAGCTTTCATCTAGCAGATGTGCGGTCCTTGCCTCTGTTGGGTAGATGGGAAGCAAGGTTCTCCCAGGGTTTCACTGCAGGAGCTTGACATTTGGGGAACGTGATTGATGAGTTCTGTCTTCCCACAGAGAAGTCCCATGGAGACAGAGGGCTCTAGAAGCCAAATTGCCAAGGGACTTTCCAATCCAAACATCTGCTATGAAATGCAGAACACACTGAGCTGTGCCAGACCTAGCTAGACACACAGGCCTGTGGCTCCCCTGACAACATCACCCTGGCCAGATTTTCCACCATCAAAACGATTCCTTTAGATTCTATCTTTTCTTCCTAGACGATCCCTGTTAAAAACATCCTAGAGGGAAGGGCACACATAGGCTGTGTAAGTTTCGTAACTTGCCTGTCACCTGGTAGAAAGCCAAGCGCCAAGGGCATGCACTGTGGGGATCCAGGCAGATTCAGAGTTCAGGCATTGCCCGAGACAAGCAGATCAAATGAGGTGCCAGTCTGGGGCATCGTGAAGGCTCAGGTACCCTGGTGCTGCGACAAGGCTTTGGGCAGAGGGGTCACAGGGAACCACATATTCCAAAGAAGATTAAATGAAGAAAAATGAAGTTTCCAGTTAGACACATGGAGTTAAAGAGGAAACAGCAGTAACAGAAGGGTGCAGCAACTGGTAATTCCAGAAAAGAAAAGGACGGGACATCAGTTATTCCTGGTTCGGCTCAAAGTCAGATCCCTTGACTCACGAAATAATATTGGCCGATGCCCTGGAAACTGAGGCCTTTGTTGCCCTTATTTATGATGCAGGGATAATGATCAAATGCCGCCTGCTCTGTCAGTGAGCCAGGCCTGACAATTAAAGGGTGGATGCCAGGATGGGCTTTGGCACTGTGGGATAAAAGGCACTGGAAGAGAACAAAGGGGCTTGGTGGGAGTTTCCCAAGCGCCAGCCTCCGCTTTCTGCACTGGAACCCCTGCCACCTCATGGCCAGCCTTGAGGGCATGGCCAGGCAAAGAAAGCAAAGAAGCCAACTTTACAAAACAGATGGAATTTTTTTTTTGTCGAGACAGAGTCTCACTCAGTTGCCCTGCGTAGAGAGCAGTGGCGTCCTCATAGCTCACAGCAACCTCAAACTCCTGAGCTCAACGATCCTCCTGCCTCAGCCTCCCAAGTAGCTGGACTACAGGTGCGTACCACCACGTCCGGGTAATTTTCCTATTTTTAGTAGAGTTGGGGTCTTGCTCTTGCTCAGGCTGGTCTTGAACTCCTGACCTCAAGTGATCCTCCTGCCTTGGCCTCCCAGAGTGCTAGGATTATAGGTGTGAGCCACAGTACCTGGCCTCAGATGGATGTTTTTAATGGGCATGTTCATAATCAATGGGCATGAATTTGGGAATATTCATCTGTGGCCACCTCCTCTACCCTCAGGGCTGCAGCTCCTCCTACCAGCCAACCACCTAACCTCATGGAACCCCACTCCGGGTCCTCTCTATCACATGATACTACTTTATTGTCTTTCTGGCACTTGTTTCTTTATTTGTTTATTGTTTATTTTCTGTTTTGTCTTGCCAGAGTGTACTCCAGGGGAGCAGAGCTTTAATGGTATTCTTCTCCACACAGTGCCTGGCCAGTAGCAGGCATTTCAGTAAACAGTTCAATTAATGACTCAGAAAAACTTTAAAAAAAAATCTCTAACTCAGGCATCTCTTTTACTATACCTACTGGACAACTCCTGTTAAATGTTTCACACATACTCCAACTTGCACATGAGCAAAATATACCTCTTCCCGTCCTCGCCCTCCCTCTAGCCAATGACCCAGCCAAGAACTTGGGAGTCATTTTCCACCATCACATCTTCACCTGGATTCCTGGAGCTGCCTCTTAATTGTTACCCTGCCCTGCTGTGGTATTCTCTCTCACATCATTCTCCTGAGTGGCCTTCAGAAACACTGGTGTGACCATGTCACAACACTGCTTGAAGCCCTCTGGGGCTCCCCTTTGCCCTCAGATAAAGACCAAACATCTTAGCGTGGTAAGGCCTTCCCTGATGTGGCCTTTGTCCGGCTCTCCAGCCCCTCCCATGTCTCAGCCCCAGCCATGCGGAGCTGCTTGCCGCGCCTCGAATGTAGCTGCTGTCACACTCCTCAGCCCCTGCCTCTCTTCTCGTGTTGTCTTTCTGGTAGATACATTCTTTCCTGGCTCACCTCATGTAAGAAGACTTTAAAAATCAATATTGTATTTCTCAGGACTTTTACTTTAAGGGACACAAGCTAGCTTCAGTTGAAAGGGGATGTATCAACTCCTGTAAGTAAGGACCAGATGGGTCAGCCACAGGAATGGCTGGACCCAGACACTCCAGCGATGCCGTTAGCTTTCTCCCTCCACCCACTTCCACACACATGTATTTCAGCTTCTTCTTATGAGTTGGTCTCATTCTCACTTGCTAAGGGAAACTGTAGTCACAGGGAGCTCTGGGCTTACATACAGTTCGGTCACCCCAGGGGAGAGTGAGGCTTCTTTCTCCCAGTCTCAGCGTATACAAATTATGGGAAAGGCTAAGATTAGATTAGCTTGGCTGGAGACATGTGTCCAGCACTTGGCCCATGATAGCAGGGGAGCATTTTGATTGACCAGGCCTTGGACCATCTTTTTTGACCTAGGAAGGGAGAATGGGTACTTCACTTGTCGGGGAGCAGTTCTTGGATAAAAGAGGGAGTACTGTTATCGGGAAGAGAGGGTAGACCACTGGTGTCTACTGCAACCATCTTCTGATCCCCCACCCCCGTTCATGTTCCCGCTGCCCTCTGGCACAGAGGGGACAAAAAAGATTTTGTGGTCAGATAGACATAGATTCAGTTATAGGATTTACAGTAACTACGTGACCTGGGAAAGTTTTAAGCCTTCCTGTGCCTCTACTTTCTCATCTGTTCAATCTTTTAGGGTGGTCCTGAGGTATATGGCACACAGTAGGTACTATTATTAATAGACTTCATAACATAAATCATATTTGACAGTCTCCCTTTTCTAAATCATGAGCTACTTGTGGCAGGGCCTTATTTTAGGCAAAATTATATTTAGTTATAAGAGCAGGGCTCAAATATATCCTAGATTGATTTCTGTCCACTGAAACAGGATGATACTGAAAGATAAAGCAAGTTTTGAGGATGAGGGAAGTGTTTCATTCTGTCCTCCTCAATCTTGGATTTATAATAATGGCCACTGATTTATGTACTCTTCTTTTCTTAAGCTCTCCAAAGCATTTCCACATCTATTACTTGACGTCACTGTGTCACCCTGGAGGGAGGACCCTGTGTGAGGCTTCAAGAGCAGAATTGACGAGGGATCCAAGAGACACCAAGTTAACCAAGAATGGGCAGCAGGGGGCGCTGTGGACAAGCTCCGGGAAACCCGAGGAAAAACTGCTGAGGTCTGAACACAGACCTGGAGGCGTCCTGCCAGCTGACTCAGGCACCTCCGGAGCTGGGTGCCTGGCTATTGATTGTCTCATGCTGAAGAATAGTTGCCTCCCAGGGCATCTCACCACAAGCTAGGCCCCAGCTCCGGGATCTGGCCCAACGCAAACACTCTCCTATGGGTAGGAGCTGGGTGGACAACACGGGAAGGTCCGTGGGAGCCCAGTCAGTCTTTCACCCCTGCCTGGGTCCCAGGAAATAGAGCGCTGGTGTTTGATAAAGCCAGTGTCCACAGGGGCGGCAGTGGGTGCAGCGATGGGCACACTGTGGACAGCAGGCTGGCTGGACTGGGTTTGCGTCCTGATGCCGGCACTGGGGAAGACTAGAGCGTTATGTGAGGTCTCAGTCACATGCCCCCACCGCAGCCCCGTCTCCCATCCTCTTATGCTTCCTCCCGCTTTGATTGTACTGAGTAGTGCTCGTATTCTGGCCACCCGTGTATATCTGAAGTCCTGTGCTGGGTGCCTTTGGTCCCTGCAGCATCCTTCCTCCTTCTGGAAACAGTACTCTCCTCCTTTGGAGAAGGTCAGTTCTGGTGGGGCTGCCAAATGCTCTGACTCCCAGCCCCCGGCCCAGCCACCCACTTGAGGCAGGAAAGAGCTGCCAATCACAGTGCTCTCACATGGCCATCGTGACCCCCAGCCCTGGCCCAGCCAGCCACTTGAGGCAGGAAGGAGCTAGGCTTCTAGGAAGGCAGACCTTGAAGGAGAAGAGGCTCCGAAGAGGGAGGTCAGGAATGTGCTCAGAATGCAGGCTTAAATGTCTGCAAAAGCCTGGAGAGATGTCACCCACCAGGCACTGCTGTCATTGGGAACTCATTTGGAACAGAGATGTGGACTAAAGAATGTCTCTTGTGGAGTACAGAGCTGTGAAAGCAAAGTTCTTCCCATGTTAGAATCTCCCTTTCTCCTGTTCAAGGCAGGTGGTCAGGTCTATGTGTTCCTTCCTCAGGTGACATTTGTGCTGCAGGGTAAAAAGCAAAAGCTGCTGAAACAACTTCTTTTCTTTTCTCTTCTCTTCTTTTCTCTTTTCTTTTCTGAAAGGCTAAATTCTTCAAAGTCCTAAACTCCTTAAAGAGTTAGGTGCCCCAGACAGAGAGGGGATAGAGGTGATACCTTCAGGGAAGAAGTGAAAGCAATGGAGGGATTGGAGGAGCAGCCCCCAAAAGGGGACAAAGATCCAGGGTCTGTGAAGACCAGGGGACTGGGACCCACGTAACCATGTTACATATTATGTGTTGGTGGAGCTGGCATGTAACAGCTTGCTGGAGCTGAGTGTTAAATTTTCAGGAATTTTGCAAGTTGAAGGACTTTGCTTTGCTTGAAAGCAGCTATGGTGGGAGTGTTTACACCGTGGAAGTTGGCACATGCTACAAGTCAGGGTTCCCCCCCCGCCCCAAAGCCAGTTGCTAAACATCTATCAGCGCACCACTGAACATAAGAGTGACTTTCTCCCAGTCTCATCATTCAGATAAATGGCTTCTTCCTTGGGGAGAATAAGTGATAGGGATGGGAGAGAGGGGGCCAGAAAGCACGTTGCACTAACGGTGCTCCCCCGAAAAATAGAGTGAGGGTTCTTCATGGAAACATATGGAAGTGGAAATAGAGGGGCTCCCTCTATCTTTTTACCTTTTTTCTTCCTTTCTTTTCCTTTTCTTTAACCTCATAATAATGCCTGTACTGGAGATTTTGGAAAAGAATAGGAGGCGGCAGAGTGTGGTGGTTGAGAGCAAGGCTTTGGCGTCAGACAGAATTGGGTTCACACCCCAGCTGTGCCACTCTCTAGCTGTGTGATGTGGTGCAAAGTGGAGTAAAGTGGGAGCAAGAAGTATCATGGTGTGTATTTGGGTGGAAGCCGGGCCACTCTGTTCATCTGAGCTGTCAGGATCCTGACTGGCCCCAAAGAGTCCTCCCCTTGTCTTCTCCGAGTCACTGTAATGAACAGTGATGGCTGTCCACAAACCTGGTCCACAGAGCATGGGTAGGATTTAGGCGATCTCTTGACAACTCATGCAAAACCCCAGCTTCAACAGCCAAAGAAGCTGTTGTTTCCTTCTTCTAGTACATCTAAAAACAAAATGCCAAACTGCAGAGCCTGGCCCTAGCACTGGTCCTTTGGTTCTTCCTTATGAGGGAGTGGGTAGATCCCATGGCTTTTCTGAATTCCAATTTCCTCATCCATAGGCTAGAAATGACAACACAGCCTCATTACCTTTTGTGGATACGTATTATTATAAAAGGCCCAGAACCATTGCGAATTTGTGACTGAAAGTTTGTGGAGTTTCCCAGTTGGGTCCAATTAGGATCATTACTGATGTGGTTGCCTCCCCTAGGCTGAAAGAAAAATGCCACCGTTAACCTTTAATTATTCACAACAAACCCAAAGGAAAAGTCCTTGGCCCAGGTCCTAATGGAGCTATCAAAGCTCTTTTCCTATTTAGCTGTTTAAACTCAGGGTGAATAACCTGGTAATTTTCTGCTGCTTCTCCCCACAGAATATAAAAGACCAAGACTGAACTCTTCCAACTAATGAACTTTAGGGCAGGGGCCAAACTTTACCTTCTTGTCTTTTAGTTTACTTTTCCCCCCATTGTTCTCATTTGGTTGTTTTGTTGTAGTTGGGGGTGGGGGGAATGTAGTGTGTATCTGTGTGGTCTGTTTGGTGGAAGACTTTGAAAGGACAGAACAGTCACACATGGTATATAAGACCCCCCCCAAGAAAAGGAGAGACCACGAGAATGAAGAGAAAAAATGAAAATAAACGAAGATGAAAATAGGCAGCACGCACACACAAATAATCCTATGTATAAAAACTAAATCTTTCCTTTTCTCAATTTCTTGCTCTCCTTTTTCCTTTTCACTGCATTAGGGTTTCCCCACCCCTCATTTCTGTGTCTCTTTTCTCTCTCTGTGGCTTCATTAACTCAACCTCATTAACACTTCCAACACCAGAAAGCATTATCCTGACACCCCACCCCTCAAGTCCTAGTTTTTTTTCTGAATTCCCCAATCTCTTCTTAGGTTCTACTTCAGGTCAGCTGCCCAAGCAAAAGAAAAAAAAAATCTCAGAATCATTTCTTATTTTTTTAATTAGCTTTATTGAGGTATAATTTACATACTAAAAATTCATCCATTTTAAGCATTCGGTTTAATTCGTGTTGACAAATGTGTATAGTCAGATAACCACCACCACAATCAAGACATAGAACATTTCCTTCATCCCAAAATGCTTCCTCATGTCCTTTTTCAATCAAGTTCTTACCTTCATTCCCAACAGCTAGACACTACTGATCTGCTGTCACTGTAGCAGGTCATTATAGCTATATCACTATAGCATTTTCTAGAATGTTATATAAATGGATTCATATAGTAGGTCATCTTTTACGTCTGGCTTCCTTTCTTAGCATACTGCTTTTGAGATTAATCTATGTTGTTGCCTGTATCAATACCTCATTCATTTTTATTGCTGAGAAACACTGAGTTATAGAAACACATCACAGTTGTTTGTTTATGCATTCATTAGCTGATGGACATTTGGGTTGTTTTCAGTTTGGGGCTATTATTCATTAAGTGCTCTGAATATTCACATATAGGTCTTTATATGGATATATTTTCATTTCTCTTGGGAGTAGAATTTTATTTCATTTCTAGGAAGAGAATTGCTGGGGTGTATAGTAAATATAGTCTAACTTTATAAAACTCCGATGGACTGTTTTCCAAAGGGGCTGTATCATTTTCATTCCCATGATCAATGTATGAGAATTCCAGTTGCTCCATATTATTGCTGACACTTTGTATTGTTAATTTAAAAAATTTTAGCCATTCTATTGGATGTGTATAGTATTACCTCCTTGTGCCTTTAATTTGTACTTCCCAAATGACTAAAGGAGAGTGCATTTTCATGTGCTTATTTGTCTTAAGTATATCTCCTTTGGTAAATTGTACACATGTTTTGCCCTTTTGAAAATTGAGCTGTTTGTCTTCTTCTTATTGATTTGTAAAAGTTTTTTATAAATTCTGCATACAAGATCCTCATCAGATACATAGTTTACCTTTGGAAATAACTTAAAATACAAAGAATCATGCACAAGAATTTCTGTATCAATGTTATTTATAATTGTGCTGAAATTAGAAATGAGTTACAATCTAATAAAAGGAAAATCGTTCACTTCTTTAGGACTCAAAGGGATATTATATAGTCATTTAATGATATCAAACATTTAAAGACACAGAAGCCTGCTTTTGCTATCATTTTAAGCAGAAAATGAAATTATGTATATCAGCAAGGCGTTTAAGAAGGCTGGAAGTGTATACCAAAATCCTAAGTGCTGTCGTCTAAGACTGTGGCCGGTGTTTAAATTATCTGTATTTTTCAAGATTTATAGGGGAAGCGCGCTGTAGTTAAAAAGGTGGGAAATGTCATAGGAAGTAAATGGTTAA
>NW_012147986.1:3488045-3525315 GCF_000956105.1 Propithecus coquereli
CTCTCCTTTTTCCTTTTCACTGCATTAGGGTTTCCCCACCCCTCATTTCTGTGTCTCTTTTCTCTCTCTGTGGCTTCATTAACTCAACCTCATTAACACTTCCAACACCAGAAAGCATTATCCTGACACCCCACCCCTCAAGTCCTAGTTTTTTTCCTGAATTCCCCAATCTCTTCTTAGGTTCTACTTCAGGTCAGCTGCCCAAGCAAAAGAAAAAAAAAATCTCAGAATCATTTCTTATTTTTTTAATTAGCTTTATTGAGGTATAATTTACATACTAAAAATTCATCCATTTTAAGCATTCGGTTTAATTCGTGTTGACAAATGTGTATAGTCAGATAACCACCACCACAATCAAGACATAGAACATTTCCTTCATCCCAAAATGCTTCCTCATGTCCTTTTTCAATCAAGTTCTTACCTTCATTCCCAACAGCTAGACACTACTGATCTGCTGTCACTGTAGCAGGTCATTATAGCTATATCACTATAGCATTTTCTAGAATGTTATATAAATGGATTCATATAGTAGGTCATCTTTTACGTCTGACTTCCTTTCTTAGCATACTGCTTTTGAGATTAATCTATGTTGTTGCCTGTATCAATACCTCATTCATTTTTATTGCTGAGAAACACTGAGTTATAGAAACACATCACAGTTGTTTGTTTATGCATTCATTAGCTGATGGACATTTGGGTTGTTTTCAGTTTGGGGCTATTATTCATTAAGTGCTCTGAATATTCACATATAGGTCTTTATATGGATATATTTTCATTTCTCTTGGGAGTAGAATTTTATTTCATTTCTAGGAAGAGAATTGCTGGGGTGTATAGTAAATATAGTCTAACTTTATAAAACTCCGATGGACTGTTTTCCAAAGGGGCTGTATCATTTTCATTCCCATGATCAATGTATGAGAATTCCAGTTGCTCCATATTATTGCTGACACTTTGTATTGTTAATTTAAAAAATTTTAGCCATTCTATTGGATGTGTATAGTATTACCTCCTTGTGCCTTTAATTTGTACTTCCCAAATGACTAAAGGAGAGTGCATTTTCATGTGCTTATTTGTCTTAAGTATATCTCCTTTGGTAAATTGTACACATGTTTTGCCCTTTTGAAAATTGAGCTGTTTGTCTTCTTCTTATTGATTTGTAAAAGTTTTTTATAAATTCTGCATACAAGATCCTCATCAGATACATAGTTTACCTTTGGAAATAACTTAAAATACAAAGAATCATGCACAAGAATTTCTGTATCAATGTTATTTATAATTGTGATGAAATTAGAAATGAGTTACAATCTAATAAAAGGAAAATCGTTCACTTCTTTAGGACTCAAAGGGATATTATATAGTCATTTAATGATATCAAACATTTAAAGACACAGAAGCCTGCTTTTGCTATCATTTTAAGCAGAAAATGAAATTATGTATATCAGCAAGGCGTTTAAGAAGGCTGGAAGTGTATACCAAAATCCTAAGTGCTGTCGTCTAAGACTGTGGCCGGTGTTTAAATTATCTGTATTTTTCAAGATTTATAGGGGAAGCGCGCTGTAGTTAAAAAGGTGGGAAATGTCATAGGAAGTAAATGGTTAAAGCAGCACTTGGTGCTTCCCTTACAAGTGCACCTGGGCTGCAGCACAATTTGTGATACTATTAATAACAATGTTTGTTGTTGGTCAATTGCATAACAGACCAGCCAAAAGTTTTGAACTATAATTCTAGCTCTGCCCTTGAACTCCAGGCAGTTTTTCTGAAACAGGATTCATAACTGTGAAATACCTAGCAAGGTTGCCATGTAGCTATCTGGGGACCTGCTTCCCAGATATGTACTGTAAAGCAGCAGTCCCCAACCTTTTTGGCACCAGGGACTGGTTTCATTGAAGACAATTTTTCCACAGATGGGTGGGGGTGGGGGTGGGGAGGATGGTTTCGGGATGATTGAAACGCATTACATTATTGTCCAGTCAGACCTCTCGGCTAATGACAATCTATATTTGCAGCCACTTCCCAGCACTAGCATCACCACCTCAGCTCCACCTCAGATCATCAGGCATTGGATTCTCGTAAGGAGAGGCAAGCTAGATCCCTCGCATGCACAGTTTGCCGTAGAGTTTCAGCTCCTATGAGAATCTAATGCCAGGTGGTGGAGCGTATGCGGTGATGGGAGGGAGGGATGGGGAACGGCTGTAAACACAGATAAAGCTTTGCTTTCCTGCCTGCCTCCTGCAGCCTGGTTCCTAACAGGCCACTGACAGATTGGCCAGTGGACCAGCTCTTAAGTATGCAAAAGCTCTTTATCTTATCTCCAATGACTTTGGAAGATCACCTCCAGAAGTCAGGCATGCCTTTAGTACTTAGAAAAGAGTCTGCTTATGCTGATAGAAAACAATGAGACCAAAGAGAACACAAACTCTGACGACTGGAGGGAAAGCAATGTGGGAAGTTAAAGAGAAAGCCTTGGTTTGAAGAAAATGTTGGAGCTAAGAGGAAGAAAGGCAAGAATGGAAAGAAGAAATGGAAGAGAGAATAGAGAGCCTAAACAAGTCAGACTTTGAATAAGTAAACTTTGTAGATACATTTTGCATATGTAAAATCTTATCCTATAATTAATTTGTATCCTTTTTTTCTCATTTTCATTTCTAATTTTAAAGTAATTTCTGTTGCTCTCTGAAGACTGGCAGGAGAGTAAAATTACTATTGGGTTTATTGCGACAGAGAAATTCAATGAACTTAAGATGCCTCTGTAGGGACTACTTTTATAAGAAGGCAATTTCCTAAAGCAACATGTTTTGTGAGGGTCAGTGATGTGGCTCATATCAGAGGTATTTTTGAAGCTGATAAGTTACTTTACCTAAGTCAGGCACACTACATTGCTTGCTAAGTGACCTAAGAAACCAAGAAATAATATTCAAATTATTATTCAGAAGATCTAGTAGAGGATTTTTAAAAGTTTAGTAGCCAATCAAAATCCAAACAAAGATTTTTCTTTGACACTTGATACGATGGAAATGCAAAGGGCCAAGAATAACCAACACAATCTTGAAGAGGAACAAAGTGAGAGGACTTTCTCTACTGTATATTTAGATGCACTATAAATAATTTTGGCACAAATATAGACAAATTGACCAGTGGAAGAGAACAGAAAGTCCAGAAAGAGATCCATGTATATATGGATATTTTATTTATGACAAAGGAGGCACTGTAAAGCAGTAAAGATGATCTTTTCAATAAATGGTTCTGGGACTATTGGGTAATTATGAGGAGGGAAAAATTAGACCCCTATCTCATGCCATGCATAAAAATTCATTCCAGGTGTATCATAGGCTTAAATGTGAAAGGCAAAACAACAAAGCTTCTAGAAGACAATGTAGGAGAAGAGTTTCATGATTTTGAGGTAGGGAAAGACTACTTAGTAAGCTAATCATACAAAAGATCAATAGATTTGAGTATATTAAAATTTAAAACCACATTAAAGGTCAGGAAAGACTTCATACATAGGACATAAATAGAACTAATCATAAAGAAAAAGATCAATAAATCTGAAATTAATTTAATACTTAAATTTAATATTAATAGATATGGAGAAGATATTTGCAATATCTGTAGCCTACAAAGGACTTTTTATAAAGTACACAAAGAAATCCCTCACTCCGATAATCTCAGTTCTGTGGGAAGCCTAGGTGGGAGGATCATTTGAGGACAAGAGTTTGAGACTGGTCCTGGCAACACAGTAAGACCCCTTCTCTACAAGAAAACAACAACAACTAGCTGGAGGGCTACTGGGGAGGCTAAAGTGGGAGGATCACTTGAGCCCAGGAGTTCAAGGTTGCAATGAGCTATGATCAGGCCACTGCACTCTAGCATGGATGACACAGTAAAACCCTGTCTCTAAAAAAAAAAAAAAAAAGAAAGAAAGAAATCCTATAAGCCAATAAGAAAAGACAGTCAAACAGAGGAAAAATGGGCAAAAGACTTCAACTGATATTTCTGGAAAAAAATAAAAGGAATTTCTAATGGAAAATAAATATATGAAAAGATATTTAACATCAGGATACTAAAAATGAAGAAAATGAAAATAATAACCATAACCAGACATCATTTCATACAGAACAGGTGACTAAAATTGAAAAGACTAATACTTCCCAGTGCTGGTGAGGATACAGCAGCAGACACTTGTATGCTGCTAGAAGACTGTGGATAGGTACACTGGGGAAAATTTTTTGTAGTATTTACCAAAGTTGAAGTCGCACATAACTTATGATTCCACAATACCATTCATAGGATTAAACCCAGCAGAAAAACGTACTCATGTTCTTTAAGAGACATGTATGAGAATGTTCACAGCAGCTCTATTTGTAATTATCTCAAACTGGAAACTGGCCTAAAGTCTATCAACTGAAGAATGAATAAACAAAGAGTGGTGTATTCATAAAATAAAATACTATTCAACAAAGTCAAAGAGTAACAACAGCTACACATAACACCTTGGGTGAATCTTAAAAATTTATTGAGTGGAAGAAGTCAGATCCGTAAGAGTAAATATTGTATAATTTCGTTTATACAAAATTTAAATGCTAGCAAAAAAAAAAAAAAACTATAGTGTTTAGGATTCCATGCTTAGGAGGTAAAACTGTGAAGAAGAGCAAGGAAATACTTATCACAGAAGTCCAGGTAATAATTAACTTTGGGAAGAACAGAAGGAGCAGTGATTGGGAGGAATCATCTGTGGGATTTCTGGAATATTGGCAATTTTGTATTTCTTGACAGGGTTGTTGCTTTGTGAGATCTCATCAAGCTATTTTGTACACATTACTGTTTGTGTGTTAGCCCAGCCCAAGAAGCAATAGCAAAATTGGACAAACCAATAATCATAGAAGAAACTGAAGTGATAGCCAAGATCTACTTCCCAAAAGGAACCTGATCCTGTGACTCTATGGCTAGGTTCTATCAAACTTTCAAGGCACACATATTTCCAACCTCATGCAATTGTTTCTGTGCTAGCAGAACCAAATAAGGAAAGCAAAAGAAATTAAAGATATAGACTAAGTAAGCTCATGTATAAAAAGATGCCAACAGTCTAAATAAAATACTAGCAAATCAAATCTAGTAATTGATTAAAAGAATGATAATAGTGACCAAGTCAGTTTTATCCTAGGAATGAAAAGGTGTTTTGACCCCAGAATATATATAATGTAATCCACTAAAGAAGCAAAACAAAAGAGGAAGATGATATGAACATCAACTTAATAGATGCCATGTAAGCATTTAAGTGTGGCCTATCCATACAATGGGATATTACTTGGCCATAAAAAGGAATGATGTACTGATACAAGACACGACATGGAGGAACCTTGAAAACATTGTGCTAAGTGAAAGAAGCCAGATACCAAAGGCCACGCGCTATATGATTCCATTTCTATGAAATGTACAGCATAGGCAGATTCACAGAGACATAATTTTTCTATACCATTAATAACAAAAAACATCTTTCCAGAAATGTAAGTATGGTTTATTATTAGGAATTGTACCAATATGCCACTACATTAGTAAACCAAAGGAAAAAAAACAATGTAATCATCTCAATAACTATTGAAATGCCATTTAGCAAAGGTGAACATCCATTCCTGATTTAACAAATAAATTAAAATCAAAACGAAGCCCAGAAATTCTTAGGAATAGCTAGATTTTTTTTTGTCATTATAAAAATCCAGCATCATACTTAATTTCTGTAAGAAAGAAGATATTATACTTTAATAATGTTCTGGAAATCCCAACCAGTACAATTAAGTAAGAAAAGAATTTAAGAAGTAAAATTACCTCTTAAGGAAAAGATTTATTAATTGTAAATGATACCAAATAGTAACTAGAAACCTGAAGAGAATAGGCCAAAAAAAAGTTAAGAAGCTGGAGGAAATTGCAAAAACAGCTGCGTTATTTTGCATCTCTCAGAAATGGAGTGTATTTCTTCACACTTTAAATCTGAGTTCAGCCACGTGATTTGCTTTAGAACAATGGGACACTAGCGCACATGACGCAAGCAGAAGCTTAGAAAGCGTTTGTGCATCGGGACCTGCCCTCTCTTACCATTTTTAGAGACTCTGAGACCACTACCCTGTGCGTGAACCTAGGTGAGCCTGCTGCGTGGTAAGAAACACGCAGCCTTGTCATCGCTCTTGCCCCAGCGAACACAGAACCAGCTACCAGACGTCTGGGTGAGGCCGTCCTTGTCTATCAAGGCCAGTGCAAGTGCTAGCTTTCTGCAGAAGTAAACCGCATTGTCCCAGACCAGAAGAGCCGCCAGTTGACCCACAGAGTTGAGAAATAACGTTCCTTGTTTTAAGCCACTAAGTTTGGGGGCGGTTTGTTTTGCAGGAAAAGCTAACAGAAATTATAAGAGAATTTAGTAAAGCAGTTAGTTATTTTTTGTACAACTAGTATTCAAAATTGATACATAGTTAGAAAATATAATGAAAGAAAAGATCCCATTTAAATAGCAACACTACCACCAATTATCTGAAAATAAACTTAACCAGAAATAGGCAAGACCTATATAAAGAAAATGTAAACTCTCTATTACGGAGTATTAATTTTTACTAAATTTAATCTATAAACTCAATGGGATCCCAATAAAGATATTAACATTTTTTCAGCATTTTATAAGATGATATTGGGTTCATCTGTAGAAATGAACAAGAAAGAAGAGCCAGAAAGAAAATCTGCAAAGAAAGATATTGGAGGAGAGGGACAGTCAGATTATATATTTAAATGCATTCCGAAGTGAGAAGAATTAAAAGCAGTCTAACCCAGGCATGTGCCTGTAGTATCAGCTACTGAGGAGGCTGAGGAGGGATGATTGCTTGAGCCCAGGCATTTGAGGCCAGCCTGGGCAACATAGCAAGACCCTGTCTCTGGAAAAGAAAAAAAAAACAGTTTGGTCCTAGCAAAGCTTTAAATAGATCAATGGAATAAAATAGAAAATACAGAATTAAACTGAAATGAGAATTTGGTAGATGATAATGGTGACATTTCCAATCCCTGAGAGGAAAGATAGATCATTGAAAAAACTGTTGAGACTATGGCCGGACTATCCGGGGAAAACAAAAACAAAGTCAAGTTGTATAACCTCACTTTTTTCATCAGAAAAAATTCCAGAAATATTGTGATATGAAGTGTTAAAATGAAACTATAAAAGTACTAGCAATATAGAAGCCAAACACAAAAGACTATATATTGTGATTCCATTTATATGAAATGTCCTGAGAATCCATAGAGACAGAAAGTAGATTAGTGGTTGCCAGGGACTGGGGGTAGGGACAGAGAATGGGGAGTGACTACTTAATGGGTATAACTTTTCTTTTTGGGGTGATGAAAAAAATCTAAAGTTAGATATTGGCAATGGTTGTGCACCTGAATATACTAAAAATCACTGAATTGTATACATCAAAAGGGTGCATTTTATGATATGTGAATTTAACAACATTTTTATTTAAAAGAAAAAAAAAGAAAGCACAGAGGCTGGGGAGTCCAGAGAAGGCTCAGACCCAAGTAGTGAGGAAAGGGAAGGCTGCTTACGGGGGCAACACTGGGACAGAGTCGAGTCTGGGAGGGTGTTTTATGGAAGCAGATGGGTTATAGGTGAGAAAGGCGCAGAGCAATTAATTCCTCTTGGCTCTGATTACCTCTTCACTCTGCTCTTTCCAGGACTTAAGGACACTGCATGCACTGGATAATAATTTTAAACTTAACGAATGGTTTTGAGTTAAAAAATACACTCGAAGAAAACATGAGTGAATTCATTTATAACATTGTAATGAAGACTTTGCTAGGCATGACACAAAATCCAGAAACCATACAGAAAATGACTGATAAATCTGTCTAGAAATTAGCAGTTTTTACATTAAGAATGCCACATACATGTGATGATAGTAAACTGGTTATGTTTTTAAAAATTTTTTTGTCTTTAGAGATACATACTGAAATACTCTTGAATGAAATGGTAATGTCTGAGATCTGCTTCAAAATAATTTGAGGTGCAGTGGATATGAAGCTTGGTAATGGGTTTATGGGGAACTCCGCTCTACTTTTTATATATTTGATTTATATATTTTTATGTGTTTAATTTTTCCATAATAAAAAGTAAAAAATAGCAGGAAGAAAAATCTATATACAAAGTAAAATGATAAATAAACTGGGAACACGTATTTGCAACATACAATATAAAAAGGACTGATTCCTTATTTTATAAAGAACTCTTACAAATCACTAAGGAAAAGACAACCTGAAGGAAAAAAGTGAATGAAGATATGAACAGATGGAACAATGAAAAAGAAACAAAGTACCCGAAAAACTCATGAAAAGACGACCAGCGTCACTCATACACAAAAAGGAAAACAATAATGAGATGCCATTTCCCACAGAGTAAGCTGGCAAACGTGAAGAGGTTTGCTAATAAGCAGTGCTGGTGAGGGTGGGGGAATGGTTGGACCCACACGCTGGTGGGAGTGTAGGTTGCTAATACTTCTTAGAAGGACAACGTCAGATTATCTGCCAACATATTAAAAATGCATACCTCTATATATCAAATGTAGTATCATTCAACCTTCAAAGGAAGGAAATTCTGATATATGCTGCAACATGGATGAACCTTATGCGAAGTAAAATAAGCTAGTCACAAAAAGACAAATATTGCATGATTCCACTTTTATGAGCTACCTAGCATAGTGAAAATCACAGCGATAGAAAGCAGAAGAGTAGTTGCAGGGGTGGGGGCAGGGGGACAATGGGGAACTAGTGTTTAATGGAGATGGAGTTTCAGTTGGGGAAGATGAAAAGAGGTCTAGAAATGGCTGGTGGTGATGGTTACACAACAATATGAATACATTTAATACCACTCAACTGGACATTCAAAATGATTAAGATAATGAATTTTATGTGTATTTTGCCACAATAAAAAATAATTGGGAAAAACACATACTCCTTGACCCAGAAATTCCACTGCAAAACATTTACTTTAGGTTAGACAAGAAAAAATATGCCAAATATGTTCATTCCCATTGTCCATAACAGCAAAAACATCAAACAATGTAAATGCCCAACAACAGTGAATTATTAATAGTTCAAATTTCAAAATGGTAATGCTAAACATGATTTTGTCTTTCTTTAGTTTTCTCTCTCTCCTTCCATTCCCCCCGGGTGCTCACTTCCCTGTCTAAACTCAGCCACCGCTACTCCTGTGGCTGTTACACGTGGCACTGGGACGTCTTTGGAACCGCTGCCTTCCTGCTGGGGTTACTAAATTCCCTGTAGGTCGCCATCCTCACGCTTTTGTAGTGCTCCTTGCACCTGGTACACGCACAGCATGTACTAAAATCTCAGTGCATATTTGAAAAATAAATCTTTCTTGGTTGAGATGGATGCTTCTGCTTTGAAAGCTCAAAGCTGCAGGCTTGGATCCTTCATTCCCAACACCTCAATCCTGCACCTCTTTTCGCTCAGGGCCCCTCAGTTTTTAGGAGTGTCAAATCCATCGCGAGTGGTAAGCCTAAATTTCTTACGAGGTGGGTGTCCTCTATCTTTTCACGTATGTTTTTTGACATCTTGGGTCTTTAACTCTTTTCTCAGAGTGGGCAAAGTAGAGAAAAGAGCCCTGGACCCTGGGACCAGGAGACCAAAATTTGGCCCCAGCTCTGCCACCAGCTAACGGAGTGACTCTAGACCTAGTGTCCTCCTCTACATCATGAAGGTGAAGACAAGCTCTAGAGCCTGCCTCACCCAGGCCCACTGCCAGCTACACCCTCCTTTTCACTCAATTTGTGTCCTCAGTTGTCTCCCCCCATCTTCCCATCAATTCATTAGCTCCTTAAGATAGTAGTACAGTATATTTCCAGCCTTTGTTGTTTAGCTCTTGTTCCTCCTTTCCTGCCTTATCCTTACTTCCTTTTGACCCTTTCAATAAATATTCCAGATCATAAAAATAAATCTAGTTCCTTTCTACCTCTTATTCCTCCCCTTTATTGAAATTACAACACAAAATCACCACCCTCTGAATTAGTAGTTTGAATCACAGACTGGAGAAGCAGAGATATAGCTTGATGTGGCAGAAAGCACAAGAGTCTCAGAGTGACAAGGACTAGAGCTGAATCCCGGCATGACCACTCGTGATCTCAACTCCCTGAGCCTCAGTTCCTTCATCTGTATTATGGGGACAGTAATAGTCCACTCTGGCCCCTCTCCCAGTCCCACCCTGCCCCTCCTTGTCACAGCCTACAACTCAGCTTGTCCCCAGGATACATCTTCCCCATAGGTGACGATAGGTGACACCCCTGCTCCCTGGCCCTGTGGCCCTCCTTCTCTGCTGCCCTGCTTCCCACTGTCTGCACCCATTGCTGTCCCCACACGGTGAACCAGAGCTCTCTGGGGAGAAACAGTGGGGGGAGGGAGGGAGAAGAGGACAGCAAAGGAAACGGAGAGAGTTGAGGGGTCGTTCTTTAGCTTCATAAACTTCTGTATGCAGGGGCTTCCTGGAAGGCTGGTCCTCATCTTCCTATCTGCTATAAACTGAATGTTTGTGCCCCCCCCGCCCAATTCATATGTTGAAATCCTAATCCCCAGTGTGATGGTATCAGGAGGTGGACCCTTCGAAAGGAGATTAGGTTGTGAGGCGGTGTCTGCATGAATGAGATTCATGCCCTTATAAAAGAGACTCAGAAGAGCTCTCTCACCCCTTCAGCCATGGGAGGACACAGCAAGATCATGCCATCTATGAACCAGAAAGCAGGCCCTCACCAGACACCAAATCTGCTGGTGCCTTGATCTTGAACTCCCCAGCCTGCGGAACTGTGAGAAATAAATTTCTATTATTTTTAAATTACCCAGTCTATAGTACCTTTGTATTTATTTATTTATTTATTTGAGACAGAGTCTCACTATGTTGCCCAGACTGGTCTCAAACTCCTGGGCTCAAGTGATCCTCCTGCTCCAGCCTCCCTGGTAACTGGGATTCTAGGCACGTACTACCGTGCCAGCTTCCAGTCTATAGTTCTGTTAGTGATCTGGATGGACTAAGACACCATCCATTCACTGTTTTCCCAAATAAACCCTTAGAATTACAGGCATATCTCATTTTATTGTGCTTCACAGATGTAGCGTTTTTTACAAATGGAAGGTTTGTGGCAATTCTGCATCCAACATGTCTATCAACGCCGTTTTCCCAGAAGCATGTGCTCGCTTCATGTCTCTGTGTCACATTTGGTAATTCTCACAATATTTCAAACTTTGTCATTATTGTAACATCTGTTATGGTGATCTATGATCAGTGATCTTTGATGTTAGTCGTACTTGTTTGGGGGTGCCACAAATTGTGCCAAAATAAAATGGCCAACTTAATCGACAAAAGTTGTGTGTGTTCTGATTGTTTTACCAACTCCCGTTCCCCGTGTCTCTCCCTCTCCTCAAGGCTCCCTCTTCCCTGAGACACAACAATATTGGAATCAGGGCAATTAATATCCCTACAATGGCCTCTCAGTGTTCAAGTGAAAGGAAGAGTCACACGTCTCTCACTTTAAATCCAAACCTGGAAATGATTAAGCTTAGTGAAGATGGCATGTTGAAAGCCAAGATAGGCCAAAAGCTAGGCTTCTTGTGCCAAACAGTTAGCCAAAACATGAATGCAAAGGAAAAGTTCTTGAAGGAAATTAAAAGTGTTACTCCAGTGAACACACAAATTATAAGAAAATGAAACAGCCTTATGGCTGATTTGGAGAAAGTTTTAGTGGTCTGGACAGAAGATCAAACCAGCTATAACGTACCCTTAAGCCAACGCTTAATCCACAGCAAGGCCCTCTAACTCTCTTCAATTCTATGAAGGCTGAGAGAGGTGAGGAAGCTGAAAAGGAAAAGTTTGAAGTTAGCAGAGTTTGGCCCATGAGGTTTAGGAAAGTAGCCATCTCTATAATATAAAAGTGCAAGATGAAGCAGCGAGTATCCTATATTTAAGAAATACATTTGATAAGGATCTCGCTGCCATAGACAGTGATTTCTCTGATGGGTCTGGGCAAAGTAAATTGAAAACCTTCTGGAAAGGATTCGTCATTCTAGACGTCATTAAAAACATTAACAGGCACTTGGAAGAAATTGATTCCAATCCTCATGGATGACTGGGAGGGCTTCGAGACTCCAGTGGAGGAGGTAGCTGTGTATGTGGAAATAGCGATAGAAATAGAGTTAGAAGTGGAGCCTGAAGAGGTGACTGAATCGCTGCAATCTCATGATAAACCTTGAACGGGTGAAGAATTGCTTCTTGGGCCCGGCATTTCCATTCCTCCCTTGGTGTGCCGTGGCCACTAACTTGCGCTCTTTCTTATGTTCTCTCTCTCTTTCTTTCTTTTTCGGAGGAATAGATAAACTTTTACTTCTGTATATCCTAAAAAAAAAAAAAAAGAAGAAGAATTGCTACTTGTGGATGAGCAAAGAAAGTGGTTGGTTGAGATGGAAACTACTCCTGGTGAAGATGCTGTGAATATTATTGAAATGACAACAAAGGGTTTAGAATATTATACACACATACACTTAGTTGATAAAGCAGCAGCAGGGTTTGAGAGTATTGACTCCAATTTTGAAAGAAGTTCCACTGTGGGCAAAATGCTATCAAACAACATCACGTGCTACAGAGAAATCTTTCATGAGAGGAAGATTCGATTGATGTGGCAAACTTCACTGCTGTCTTACTTTAAGAAATTGCCACAGCCACCCCAACCTCCAGCAACCACCACCCGGACCAGTCAGCAGCCACCAACATCGAGGCAACACCCTCCATCAGCAAAAAGATTATGACTTGCTGAAGGCTCAGATGATCGTTAGCATTTTTTAGCAATGAAGTATTTTTACATTAAGGTATGTACATTGTTTTTATAGACATAACGCTATTTCACACTTAATAGACTACAGTGTGGAGTAAACGTAACTTTCATATGCACTGAAAAACCAAAACATTTGTGTGACTTGCTTATTGCAATATTCACTTCATTGCGGTGGTCTGGATCAGAAACCACGTTCTCTCTGAGGTATGCCTGTGTCAGAGGTAGGATTGTTGTTAGGGTGGAGATTAATGTTATAAGGTAAGGTAACTCATGCTTTCAGTCTGTTGTTGGAACAATGCCAATGGCCTCTCCTTAGGGGATGTCCACTCTCCCGACGTTGATTTCTCCTTCGCTTAGTTGCTCCCATCCAATCATTGTCAAGAAGAGTGTGTGGGTATTTTTTTATTTCATACTCATGGTCTGTTGTTCTAATATTGCTTATTACAACACTTTCCACAACTTTCTTTTTCTCCCTCATCTCCAAAAATAGCAAATGACATTGCTTGCCCAGATTTTCCACCCGAGTTTGTTTTTCACTTTTGAGAGAAATCAGCACGGGTGCTGAGTGCTGCCTCAGCACCAAATAAATACTGGTACTGAACCCCAGGACAAAGTCAAAGTTTATACCCTCCTCTGCAATGCAGCTGCAGCTCTGTCTTTATTCACAGCATGAGAGGAATGGATGTTGTTTGTGGTATGAGAACTATATATGGAAATAGCTTGGATGTGCCTGGATTTTTGCATTAAATGTGTTCCTGGAATTTAATGTGTACTTAAATTTATCTTATAACAAAGTCAAGCTTACCCAGAATGACTGGTGTCTTAGTCCATTCAGGGTGCTATAGCAAAGATGCCATAGACTAGGTAATTTATAAACAATAGAAATTTATTGTTTATAGTTCTGGACCAAGTTCGAGGCACCAGCAAATTTGGCATCTGGTGAGGGCTCACTCTCTGTTTCACAGGGTACCTTCTTGCTGCGTTCCCACATCATGGAAGGGGCAAACAAGCTCCCTTGGGTCTCTTTCATAAGAGCACTAATCCCATTCACCCTACTCACTTTAGGACCTCATCGCCTCCTAAAGGCCCCACCTCTTAAAACTATTGCTTTCGGGATTAGGTATGAATGTTGGGAGACGGGGAACACAAACATTCAGACTACAGCAACTGGTAAGCAGTGCTTCCATGATAATTGGGTGTCTTGGAAGAGGGAGACTTACCTTTTATATAAGGCTTGTGTCACTTGGTTTTTCCAGGCCACATTAACCAGGGGATTCAGATGGGGTTATACAACCAGCGGTAACTCTCTGGCCAGGGCAGTCTCATGAAGTTCTTAATTTTAAAGCAAGGGGCCCACATATTTACTTTGCACTAGGACCTGCAAATTTTGTTCCCCATTGCTACTGTCCCTTGTTAAATCCAACCCCAATGATGTCTTGGAGCCCCTAGGGCGTGTTCACAGATGTTGATGGAACATTCAGTCACCTACTTTGTGCCTGTTCCGTTTCCTTTCCCTCCTGCCCCCACAAACACTGTGGTCCTGACATGACACGTGGCAGCCCCTGGGGAGCTGCAGACAGGGTGCCGTGTCCTCTGGAGCCCCAGAGGGCCAAAGCCATGCTGCATGTTCCCGCAGAAGGGCTCTCCCCTCTCCTGGTGATGCTCCCTACCTCTGCCCCCAAAACCTGTCTGCTTGTTACCCACCCCCCTCAGTCATCCCCTCCCCATTGCCGCTTCTCCAACCTCCCCTTACCCGCTTCCAGCCACCTTCCTCCCTGGAGAGCTTTGAGTTTCCCTTTGAAGCCCTCACTAAACACAGATGGGCACTTTTCAAAGACCTGCATCCACCACCTCTGTGTTCTTCAGAACTCCATTTTTTGAGTCTATTAATAGAGGCAACAGAAAAGCGGGGGTTTGGTAGTCAAATGGATTTGGGAGACACTGCATATTAGATGCTGTTCTTGGAGACTTAACTAATCACTATGGTATGTTGAAAGTTCAGAGAAGAAACTATTTAACTTAATGTAACCCAGTGTTTCCTAAATTAAATTGAGCATTCAACAGTCCCACTGTCTCCTTCTCCACCCCCACATTAACATTCTACAGATAGTATTCTTGGGTGATGCTCCCTTTGAAAATCATAACATAAATTGATATAAACCAATTCCGAACATAGTTTAATATTTCTTTGAGGATTCAGAAGATGCTGGTGTTTATCTTTTGATCTCTGGACAAATGGAAATTAAGCATATTCTGAATCATATTAAAGTACACGAGGCCGGGCGCGGTGGCTCAGGCCTGTAATCCTAGCTCTCTGGGAGGCCGAGGCGGGCGGATTGTTTGAGCTCAGGAGTTCGAAACCAGCCTGAGCAAGAGCGAGACCCCGTCTCTACTAAAAATAGAAAGAAATTAATCGGACAACTAAAAATATATAGAAAAAATTAGCCGGGCATGGTGGCGCATGCCTGTAGTCCCAGCTACTCGGGAGGCTGAGGCAGAAGGATCGCTTGAGCCCAGGAGTTTGAGGTTGCTGTGAGCTAGGATGACACCACGGCACTCTAGCCTGGGCAACACAGTGAGACTCTGTCTCAAATAAATAAATGAATAAATAAATAAATAAAGTACACGAAAGATATTTAGCCTTACGTAGAGCTAGGCACATAGGAAATACTCAGTATATATTTGTTGAATTACTAAATTTATGGAAACCCTTTGGGCCTCAGTTTCATATACTTAAAGGGACTGGATTAGTTGGCCTGAGACAACTTAATAAACATTGAGTGTCCTTTATGTTAAGCACTGAGGTATGGAGAACAGGCTACTCTCCCCAAAGAACTCAGTCTAGTAGAACACAGGCAATAAACAAAGAACTATAACACAACATGATATTGTCACAAGAAATATATACTAAGTGTTATGGAAGTATAGAGGAGGGAGTAACACTGAATCTTAAAAAACGAGTGGGAGTTCATTAGGATGAAGTGATGTGGGGAAGGGAATTCCAAGCTAAGTGCACAGCACACACAGATGCATCGAGGCCTAAAGCACTAAATTTTTCAGGAAAACTTTGAGGCCTAAATTCCTTGACTTTATAAATGTTGTGGTAAATTACATACTGTAAATCGTCATGCCCACATTTGTTTTTCATCATTCAGAGTTCCATATGTTAGATCTCTGTATAGTGGTTCCACCTGAGATCATATTCTGGGATTTTCTTAAGAAAATTGAGAGTCAATGGATAGTAACTAATATCACTTCCCTTTAAGACAGATGCCAGGCAGCCCAGCCACAGTGGCTTTAGTCCTGCCAGCTGCTACTTCTGTCCTGCTAGTGTAAGGTCCGGGCAGCTCCCGAGGGTCACTCCAGCCCTCCTGTCCCAGGCCTTTTCGAATTCACTTCCGTAGCTCTCCACGTTTCAATGGCAGCTTCCACGGTTCTGTGGCCAGTTCTAATGCAATAGCCTATAGGTGTATATGTGTGAGCGGTGGGGGGGGTGTGGGTGTGTGTGAAATGACTGACGGCTTTCACAGTTTAACTTTGAGCCTGTAATTTTGATGCAGTTCCTTTCTCTCCTCTGTCTCCGGAGTAAAATCCCATCTTTATCCCGTGATGGCGAGTCTGTTTTTTAGGGCAAAGACTGTACCAGGAAGATGAAGGTATGAGTGGTGGTGCTCCTGGGCAGGGTATTTGCGTCTCCCGCATGAGGAATACTAAAAGGCAAGAAAAACTGCTGCCACAGCCTCCATCCCCAGAATTCATACGTACATATGATTTACCAATATTGGCATTTATTGGTTAGTTTAGGATGTTTCTTTCCAATGAGATCCCAAGATAAATTCGGATTTTTAGTTGTTTTGTCTGCTTTATAAATAGTACTGAGCACTAAAACATGGTGCTTAATACTAAGTTCAAGCATGGTGCTTAAAAAAGCTACCAGTGATACCCTGGTACACGTGTAATTTGAGGTCAAGGCTTCATGTCACCCATACGTAACACATTAGGAGGGTAAGGCTTTTGCAGAAATAAACTCCTTACCAAGCATTGTCCCTTACAAAAGAACAGGGTTTTAAGGGGATGGACCAAAAAAGGGCTAATCTTAGATGCCTGAGAATGGTTTGAAAAATATGGGACATTTGCTCAGGCTAGAGAGGGTCCCCGGGGATGAGGGTGTGGAAACTGGACAAACAGCAGAGCTGCTAACCGCGTGGGAGAGAGGAACTGAGGACCAATGTTGAGAGGGGCATGAATATTACCCCAGTTGACTATGTCAAAAGTCATAATTCCTTAAATTTTTATTTTGGTTAAAAATATCTAGCATCCAAATAACACTGTGCAGTTCACACAATGGACTACTACAGAGCTGTAAAGAAGAATGAGGACTATTTGGAGTGATCCTTAGAATACATGGTTAGTGAAAACAAAGCAAGGATAGCATGCTACTGTTTATCGGAAAAAGGAGACTTCGATATATGAAAATTTGGCTTATTTTTTCAAAATGAAAGAAGAAGTCATAAAACTTTGTTTTTGTAAAAAAGAATTTATAGGGGAGGGGACAGGGCAGAGGGACTGGGATAGAATCCACAGTCCTCTGAATACGTCTGGGAGTGTGCCTTTGGAAATTTGTAAACATTTTACATAATTTCAAAATAATTTTTAAAACATAAATTTAAAAGCAATGCCTAGAAAGCAAAATCAAAATTGAACAAACAAACTGAAATGTATACTCTGAGTTGGTGGGATAACCACAAAGGAAGGAACTCCTTCAAGTGACTTTAATTTGATTTTCATTATTATAATGTGCCCTAAAACCAAAAAGAACTACATAACAAACTTAAATGGATTTCAGTAATCATATTATTGATGCTAGAGTTAGAACAGTTATTCTAAAACAGTTGCATATTTATTGTGAAGTAAAGCAAATAAGTGATTTTATTGATGTCTTTGAGATTTGGCAGTTTTGATAAGGGAGAAAGAAAAAAAAATGTGAGACTGAAGAGGTTAAAAAAAATCTTGTAGCCCTATTTGAAAATATGATATGAATTCATGATGTATTTTCAAAGAAGAATTTCCTAACTCTTTCTATTAAAAAGGCCTAGAAACTCTGATCAACCTAGTAGCCTGACAAGCCTAGAGCCCAAAGTGTGATGTCTAAATCTCATTTCTTATTAAAAGGAACCTAGACTTCTTGGAGAAATGACTGATTCCTGATCTGGGGCAGAAAATACATGAGCTAAATCTGGAATATAAGAAATCTTGTCATATTAGAAACCAAGGAAAGAAAGTACTTTGATCATGTCAAAAGACTTGGGAGCCAACTCGAATAAACTTTCACTGGCCAAAGATGGCACAAGTTAAATATTAATAAGAATAATAATGGCAATGGATTGAAACATATCAAATATTTTTAAATCCATGGGTTCATAATGATACTTAAAACAAAACATCTCGTCGGTTACTTCTGGTGGATGCTAGGGGACCAACTCACTATTTTGAAATTAGTAAATAACAAAGCATTTATCTTACATTTCCTGTACAATCTGTACTTCAGGGTAACCAAATCATTGATGATGGGATATTTCTCCTTATAGTAGTATTCCAGCTAATAATTGAAGAAGAAATGATAGAACTAGAACATCGCCATTTGAAACTCCTAATGAATTAATACATGTAGAGACGTCGCATCAGTGGCTGCTGACGTCACAAAAAAGAACCAGACCTTACTTGTCTCCTAATGAGAAATACACAGTACCACCCATGAAACATTCCTTCCCAAAGAACCAAACATGAATCTGAGCACAGGAAATACAGGGGAGAGAGGAACTTGTTAAATACACCATGATATAATAATATGGTAATAAAAATCCAGACTGGGAAATTCTACAGGACTAATGACCTAGCACCTCCAACAAATAAATTATAAGGGGGAAAAATAATGAAAAGGAAATATATAGCCTAAAAGATACTTAAGTACACATCAACTCATTGCAATATGTGGACCTTAGTTAGATCCTGATTTGAGCAAATCCAAATAAAAAAATTTATGAGGCAAATGGGAAAATATAAACACTTACTGGTTATTGGATGATATTAGAGAATCAATATTAATTTCTTAAATGTGATAAAGGTATCGTAGGTATATTTTGAAAATGTTCTTATGTTTTAAAGATACATGCTGAAGTATTTATGGACTCAATGATATGATGTCAGGGATTTGTTTCACGACAATACAAAGTCTGGGTATGGTAAGTGGGTGGGAAGATAAATGATATAAGATTAGACAAAAAATTGATACTTCTAGAAACTTGATGATGTATGCATTGTATTACTCTTTCTATTTTCTTGTTTAAATTTGTTTTAGAGATGGGGTCTCACTATGCTGCCCAAGCTGGACTCAAATTCCTGTGATCAAGGGATCCTCCCACCTCAGCCTCCTAAGTAGCTGGGACTACAGGGGTGGGCCACTGTGCAGGGCTTCTTTCTACTGTTCTATGTTTGAAATTTTCTTTAATAAAAAGGATTTTTTTTTGGTTTTTTTTTGAGACAGGGTCTCACTTTTTTGCCCTGGCTACAGCACAGTGGCATCATCATAGCTCACTGCAACCTCCTAGGCCAGGGGTGGGGAAACTTTTCATGTTGGAAGGTTGCATTAATTTAGCTGTAATCAAATAACGCTGCATTCAAGAAACTTCAATTAGATATACGCACATTATTTTGTCAAAATCTAACCATTACATGCATAATAATTTCAAAAACTGAAAACTATTTGTTAATTTTAAAGTTAATTAACCTTTTAATGACTTCATTGTGTCTGCTTTTTGTTGGAAAGCATTCGAATATTTGATTGCAGCATGGAGGTCCAAAGTTTCAGTCAATCCTCCAGATGGGTGTCAGTCATTTGTGATCTTAAGGGCATCTTGATTTGGGTTAGGTAGGAGAATGTAGATTTACAGCAATAAGTGGTTGAAAAGCAAGAAAGCATTTTTCAGGCATGTTGCTGAAGGCATGGGTATTCTACTGCATTTTTCTGTATTTCAATTTGATCTTCCTTAGCATCAAACAATAACTTTAAAATGTCATCTACTGAGAGCTCAATCAATTCCATCTGTAGTTCTTAAAGTGCCTTGGTGACATCAATGACGCGAGGCTGAAACGTTAATTTGTGTGTGATGTCATGATTCTCAAAGTCAGTGAACCTGTCATTGTATTCTTCAATTTAATAGGTTTATAACAAATTTGTATATATCATCCTGCTCATTGATGACCTATGCTAACTGGGGAAAATGTTCATCCAAAATTTCCTTTTGAAGAAAAATTGTTTTGAAAAAGATAGCTTTTTTTCAAAATGCTAATATTATTTGCCACATATCATATATAGACTTAGTTTTACCTTCCAAAGAAATATTCAAGTTGTTTTGATTTGACATGATATCACATAGAAATGCTGCATTCCTATAGAAATCTTCTTTCAACTTGAATATTTCTTAGAACAGTTTGACTTTAAGTTATGTGCCCTGGAATAATGTGATCTGGGTATGGCCTGACAATTGCAGAGAAGAGAGGGGTTATCTTCTCCCTGGTACCATTTACCACATTTCTGCTTATCACGGGCTGGAGCCCAGGCACGCAAAGTTGCAAGAACCAGTGGTCAAATTTTCAAGAATTGCCTAACCCTGTTGTTTAATGTAGTCCTAATTAAAAATTAAAAAAATAAAAATAAAAATTAAATTACATAAATTTATAATTAAATATATTATATTAAAAACAATGGGAATACTTAAAACTCATCACTTTCTAATAACTTTGCTACATTTTATTATTATGGCTTCCCTTGGGGTTATTCACACCTATGTGTGTTTGTGTGGTGGAAATACCACATTATGGTATGCTAGTGCATGTCTCTTCTAAGCTGTGAGTTCAGTACCTTGAAATTGGCAGTGGTGGGAGTACTTACATTACGAAAACTGGCAAGTGCTATAAATCAAGCCTCCACCACCCCCGCCCCCCCCGGCCGCCTCCATGCCCAGAGAGCCAGTTGTTAAATATTTGCCACCTTGCCACTGGATACAGCCTAAAATCTTAGTTTTTTTGGCAAACACACTACATTTCTGACTCAAATAGGGCTAAGGCTCTTAGCTACTGCTAAAACGAGTATAACTTACTTTTACTGATATATTTAATTCCTTAGGCCTCATATTAATCATTTTTAAATTTCATCCTTTTAGAGTCAACCTATTGATTTTTATTTTGTCATCCAAGTACTCATCATGTACCCAACTTCAGGTTACCTATAAATTTGATCACACCTTCTGTATATTTATTCTGAAAGCATTTATGAGGGGCAGATGCCTCATAAATGTCCCAGACACAGCCCTGGGACTGACCATTATATACTTCCTTACAGTTTGATATCAACTTGATAGTCACCACCTGTGCATATAATCAACTGTTTACTAATTCATCCAGTGCGCCAGAATTCAGTTAATATTTCTCCATCTTTTCCAAAAGAATATCATGAAAAATTTCATTCAGTGTCTAACTGACGACAAAATATTCTATATGTACGGGCATTTGCTGAGCTGCTGGGCTGGTAACTCTGTCAAAGAGGAGAAGAGATGAATCAGCTCTGACTTGTTCTTAGAGAACTCATCTGGGTCGTAATCATTACTTCTTCACGCAGTACCTGAAACTGTTCCTCTAGTAACCCATTCTACAGTCTTGTCTGAAACTGAGGTTGTAGATAATTATCTACAATTTTTCTGGCTCTGCTTTATTTGTCTTCCCGAAAATCAGAATTTTCCACTGTCACCAGTCTCCTGGTATCTCTGCTATTCTCTATGATGCCCCAAATACCACCAACAACCGTTTGGTGATCCCACAACAATGTTTCCTCAGGACCCTAAGATATCATTCCTCAAAACTGGTGGCTTAAAATTACTTGGAGCAGCTCTGGGCTCTTTCGCATTCTATTATTCCATCTTGGGCTTCCATCTTCCCTTACCAAAGTTTATTCCCTTTCTCTATTTCTCCTCACCTTACTCATTTCACGTGGAGGAGAAATGTCCTGGCCCTGAAAGTCAGAAACAAAAGAGAATTGAAGAGCCCTGTTTTCTCTATGTCCCCCATTGACAGTGGCCCCAAGCTACAGGTCTTACCTTTTACTTGATGTTATTCCTTGAACTTTACTAAAAAGAATGGAACACTCCAATGGCATCTTTAATATAAACTAATCTTGTCGTTTCAAATAACTTAAACTTACTTGGAGCTTTAGCCTTTCTGATAATCACAACTGTGTTGCATGTGGATTCCAGCAGAGGTAAGGGCAATTAGATGGTAGGAAGATATTTGAGGAGAGATTCCTTTCAGGAGTTGTGATACCACATCCTTGTGTGAATTTGCAACAAGCTCCCTACCTTCTAAAGTGCAGCATGGTATAAAATAGTCTTTAAATTTTCAATTAATTTGAAGTTGAGAATTTTTCATCTTGAAACTTTTTGAGAAAAACTGTGGATACTTCTGAGATCACAAAACCACAATCAAGGAGGTCCACACAGATGGAAGAATTCAGTATATTTGGTGCTTTTCTCTTTAATTTTAATTAGCTGATCTTTAAAATAAAACTATTTCTTCATATAATTAACTCTTGTTATATGGCATTCCCTTGCCTGGGACTTTCTAAGTTGCCTTTATGCATAGTTCAAAAAAATGTTAACAATGTTTATGGGTTTTAACTCAAAGGCCCTGAACTAAGAGATAGGAAACCTAGGTTTTCCACTTTGTTCGGCCATAACCAGCTACGCAGTCTTGGAATCCGCTTGCCTCTTTTGCTCACATGTGAATATTGCTATAAGTTCCATTCAAATCCAAGAGAACAGAGCAGTATATCAGCCAGCTATCCCGTCTATGGGTGCTTGGCTGTCTCCATCTGCTCTCTGTAGTAGGTATGTGAGTTTGCAGTGACAGATGAGGGAAGGGGATAAAGGATCTGAGTCAGGGGTCTTGGTAGGGAGAGGAAAAGTAGAAGGAGGAGGAATAAGACAGCCCATATCATTCCTCCTAAATTTCTCACAAGAGGGAATATGAAACAAAACTAAGAACTATAGTCAAACTACCAAAACAAGATTATGACAAAGGAGAAAGTAAAGATTTTTGGCCAAATCCATCTCACAATCATTCTTCCTGCCACCACAAAGTTATCTGAACTGCGATCTCATTAGTGGACCTTCATTTCCAGTAAATATCACTCACTTAGAACAAAAACGGGAAGCTCCCACATGTAGCTGCTGGAAAGAGTCCCAGATGCAGAAAGAGGTTTTTATGACATCATCCAGAAAGTTATGCAGTAGGAAAGTCTGCAGATTAGAATAGCTCACATAAGAGTTCTTTTCACTAGGAATTTTTATTCAGTATTTAGCAGGCCCAAGTTTCTTAGAAAATATATTTCTTAATATATATGTGTATATTTAACCCATATATAGAAATATATGTACCTCTTGGGAATTGTTCAAATGCTAAGGAAAATGTTATTCATGTCTCTCTCTCTGTGTAAACATTTAATTAAAAGACCAGAAAAAACATATAGTTAAATACTATTGTCCCTCTGTATGTGGAAAAAATTTTGTTCATGCTTTTAAAAATAACTTGGTTGTTTTATTACAAATGATACATGCTTATTATAAAATATTTAAACAAATCAGAAAAGCATAAAGATCATAAAAATCACCTGAAGTCTCATGACCCAGAAATAAGCACTGACAGAATTTTGGTAAGAACTCTACAAACATTTTCATATCTCTATGTATGTTTAATTTTACACAAGTGGCAAGTTCTTTATTTGCTGCATTGTAATTCTCCTCACCTCTCAATAATGTCATTGATCTCTTTAAATGTCACTAAATACAGGCATATAATGTGACTTTTAAGGACTCCATAGTATTCCATTTTATTTTGCTTGTTTTATATACTTAGTCAATTCCATATGGACGAAAACATAGTTTTCTGAGAAAGAACTTTTTAAGCTTCAAAAAAACTGCTACGTAAAAAATGTAAAGTTATGTAAAGTAGCTTATTTGCAAAAGAATCTGGTTTAGTTGCTCCTCTGCAAAAGCTTGAAATAGTGTATGCAAACAATAAGGTATTATAAACATGTAGGATGTGTCTTTAGTATTACTGAGCCATTAACTAAAATTAAAAAGCAAAGATAAGCCAGCCATGGTAGATGGAGCCTGTAGTCCCAGCTACTCTGGAGGGTGAGGCAGGAGGATTGCTTGAGCCCAGGAGTTCAAGGCTGCAGTGAGCTATGATTTCACCACTGCATTTCAGCCTGGGTGACAGAGTGAGACTTTGTCTCTTAAATAAAAAGAAAAGAAAATAAAGACAAATCACAAAGTAAAACTCAATAGATTTGACAACATAGGAATATAAAATATCACAAGGAAAATCAAAAGATTTACTGAAACAAACGGAAATTGAAACACAACATACCAAAACCTATGGGACATAGCAAAAGCAGTGCTAAGAATGAAGTTTATAGCAATAAACATTTACATTAAAAAAATAGAAAGATTTCAAATAAACAATCTAAAGATGCATCCCAAGGAACTAGAAAAGCAAGAGCAAACCAAATCTGAAATTAGAAGGAAAGAAATGATTAACATCAGAGTAGAGCTAAATGAAATAGAGACTAAAACAAACAAAAAAAAAAGTACAAAAGATCAATGAAACAAAAAGCTGGTTTTTTGAAAAGATAAATAAAATCAATAACCCACTAGCCAGACTAACCAAGAAAAAAAGAGAGAAGATCCAAATAAATAAAATCAGAAATGAAAAAGGGGACATTACAACTGATACCACAGAAATACAAAAGATCGTCAGAGACTATTATGAACAATTATACAATAACAAACAGGAAATCCTAGAGGAAATGGATAAATTCCTGGACACATACAACCTACCAAGATTGAATCAGGAAGAAATAGAAAACTTGAACAAACTGATAACAAGTAATGTGATCAAATTAGTAATAAAAAGTCTCCCAAAAAAGAAAAGTCCAGAATTGGATGGCTTCACTGCCAAATTCTACCAAACTTCAAAAAAGAACTAACACCAATTTTCCTCAAACTATTCCAAAAAATTGAAGAAGAAAGAATTCTCCCTAAGTCATTCTATGAATCCAGCATTACCCTGATACCAAAATCAGACAAGGATGCAACAACAACAGGCTAATATCCTTGATGAACATAGATGCAAAAATTGTCAACAACATAGTAACACATTTAATCCAACAGCACATCAAAAAGATAACATGTTATGATGAAGTGAGATATTATATATCCCAGGGATGCAAGATGGTTCAACATACACAAATCAGTAAACATGATACATTACATCAACAGAATGAAGAAAAAATCCCATATGGTCATCTCAATAGACGCAGAAAAAGCATTTGATAAAATTCAGTATCTGTTCATGATAAAAACTCTCTAAAAACTAGGCACAGAAGGAATATGCCTCAATGTAATAAAGGCATATACAACAAACCCACAGCTAACATCATACTGAATGGGAAAAGTTAAAAGCCTTTCTTCTAAGAACCAGAACAAGACAAGGATGCCTACTTCACCACTCCTATTCAACGTAATATCAGAAGTCCTAGTCAGAGCAATCAGGCAAGAGAAAGAAATAAAAAGAATTCAGACTGGAAAAGGGGAAGTCAAATTGTCTCTCTTTGCAGATGACATGATTTTATGTCTAGAAAGACCTAAAGACTCCACCAGAAAACTCTTAGAACTGATAAACAAATTCGGTAAATTTTCAGGGTACAAGTCAACACACAAAACTAATAGCAATTATAAACACCAATAATGAACCAGCTGAGAAAGAAATCAAGAAGGCAATCCCATTTATAATAGCTACAAAAAAAATTACCTAGGAATAAATTTAACTAAGGAGATGAAAGACTTCTACAAGGACAACTACCAAACACTGATGAAAGAAATCAAAGAGGACACAAACAAATGGAAAGACATCCATGTTCATGTATTAACATCATTAAAATGACCATACTACCCAAAGCAATCTACAGATTCAATGTGATCCCTATCAAAATATCAATGTTATTTGTCACAAAAATAGAAAAACAATTCTAAAATTTATATAGAACCAAAAAAGAGCTCAAATAGCCAAAGCAATCCTGAACAAAAAGAATAAAGTGGAAGACATCATATTACCTGACTTCAAAATATATTACAAGGCTATAGTAGTAGCCAAAACAGCATGGTATTGGTATAGAAACAGACACATAGACCAATGGAACAGAATAGAGAACCTAGAAATAAATCCACACATTTACAGTGAATTGATTTTTAACAAAGTCACCAAGAACACATATTGGGGAAAGGACACTCTTTTCGATAAATGGCAGTAGGAAAATTGGATATCCACATACAGAAGAATGAAACTGGACTCTTAACTCTCACCATATACAAACATCAACTAAAGATGGATTAATGACTTAAACATAAGACCCCAAAACTATAAAACTACTAAAAGAAAACATAGGGAAAGCACTTCAGGACATTGGTCTAGGCAAAGATTTTATGGCTAAGACCCCAAAAGCACAGACAACAAAATAAAAATAGACAAACAGGACTATATTAAACAAAAACCTTCTGTACATCAAAGGAAACAATCAACAGAGTGAAGAGACAACATGCTGAATGGGAGAAAATATTTGCAAACTATTCATTCAGTAAGGGACTAATATCCAAAATATACAAGGAACTCAAACAACTCAAAAGTAAAAATAAATAAATAAAGCAAGCCAGATGCAGTGGCTAATGCCTAGCACTTTAAGAGTCCAAGGTGGGAGGATCACTTGAGGTCAGGAGTTCAAGACAAGCCTGAGCAACATAGTGAAACCCCTGCAAAAAATAGAAAAATTAGTTGGGCATGGTGGCGCACACCCATAGTCCCAACTACTCAGGAGGCTGAGGTGGGAGGATTGCTTGAGCCCAGGAGTTTGAGGTTACAGTGAACTATGATGATGCCACTGCCATCATGTTCTGGCAGCAAAATGAGACTCTGTCTCAAAAACAAACAAACAAACAAACACAGAAAACCCCAAAACTACAAATAATCTCATCAAAAAGTGGGCAAGGGATATGAATAGATATTTCTCAAAAGAAGACATACAACTAGCCAACAGGTATATGAAAAATGCTCAACAATCACTAAACATCAGAAAAGTGCAAATCAAAACCATGAGATACCCTCTTACCTCAGTTAGAATGGCTATTATTAAAAAGACAAAAAAAAAAAATAACCGATGCTGGTGAGCATGTGGAGAAAAGGGAACTCTCCTGCACTGTTGGTAGGAATGCAAATTAGTATAGCCACTATGGAAAACAGTATGGCGTTTTCTCAAAAAATTTAAAAAAAGAACTATCATATAATCCAGTAATTTCACTACTGTATTTGGCCAAAGGAAAAGAAATCAGTATATCGTAAAGATATCTGCACCCTCATGTTTATTGCAAAACTATCCACAATAGCAAAGATGTAGAGTCAACCTTAGTGTCCATCAATAGACAAATGGTTAAAGAAAATGTGGCATATATACACAATGGAATACCATTTGGCTATAAGAAAGAATGAAATCATGTCATTTGCAGCAACATGGATGGAACTGAAGGTCCTTATGTTAAGTGAAATAAGCCAGTCAGAGAAAGACAAATATCACACGTTCTCACTCATGTATGGGGGCTAAAAAAGTTATGGAGGTAGAGAGTAGAATGACAGATACCAGGTACTGGGAAGGGTGCATGAGTAAGGGGGGGATGAAGAGAGGTTGGTTAATAGGCACAAACATACAATTAGATAGATGGAATAAGTTCTATTTGATAGCAGAGTAGGGTCACTATGGTTAACAACTATGTATTGTTTATTTCAGCATACCTAAAAGAGAGGACTAGAAATTTTCCAAACAGAACTGATAAATACTTGAGGTGATGATACTCTGAATACCCCGACTTGATCATTACACATTCTAGGCATGTAGCAAAGTATCACATATACCCCATAAATATGTACAAATATTGTGTACTAACAAAAAACCCAAAACACTAAAAACAACTTGTAAAATAGCTATAGCAGATCTGACAAAGGGTTAATATACCAATACGTAAAGAGCTCATATAAACCAATAAGAACAGTAACTCACAATAGAAAAATAGGTAACCAATGATTACAAATAATACCTACAAATGACTTAAAGATCAGATACAGCTCAATGTTACTATAAATCAATAAATGAAATTAAAATAGCAGACTTTTTTCACCAATAATATGAATGATTTTAAAGTTGAGCTAATACGTATTTAGTAATTAGTTTTTTTTTTTTTTTTGCCAGAGTAATTAGTTCTGTACTTGGTAAAAATGAATGTCTTATGACACTCACGAGTGTCTCTTATTGTTCTTACTCAGTAGTGTAACATTTCTGTTGAAAGTATAAATCTTGAATGCCTTCCTGAAAAAGCAATTTAATAACATAAACTGAGAGTCTTCAAAATATTTATAATCTTTACCTGGTAATTTAACTTTTAGAATTCTCTTCCAAATGATAATTTGAAATGTAGACAAACCCTTTATACACAAGGAAGCAGATCACCACATTATTTACAACAAAAATTGTAAATGGCCTGCCTAAAGGTTGTGGGGGCAAAAATGCATAGAGACATACCTTGGAGACATTACAGATTCAGTTCCAGGCCATCAAAATAAAGCAAATATCGCACTAAAGAGAGTCATACAAATTTTTTGGTTTCCCAGTGCATGTAAAAGTTATTTTCCGGCCGGATGTGGTGGTTCATGCCTGTAATCCCAGCATTCTGGGAAGCCGAGGCGAGAGGATCGCTTGAGGTCAGTAGTTCAAAACCGGCCTAAGCAAGAACGAGACCCCATCTCTACTAAAAATACAAAAAATAAGCTGGGTGTGGTGGTGCACATCTGTAGTCCTAGCTACTCGGGAGGTTGAGGCAGGAGGATCGCTTAAGCCCAGGAGTTTGAGGTTGCTGTGAGCTAGGCTGAAGCCACAGCACTCTAGCCGGACAACAGAGCGAGATTGTCTCAAAAAAAACCAAAAAAGTTATTTTTCCCTCAGGGTAGAGGAGGGGAAAAAAAAGTTTTGTTTGCACTGTACTGTAGTCTGTCAAGTGTGCAATAGTATTACGTCTGAAAAAACGTACCTTAATTAAAAAATTCTTTATTGCTAAAAAATATGCTGACACAGAGATATAAAGCGAGCACATGATGTTGGAAAATGATGCCAACACGCAGCGCAGTATTGCCACAAACCTTCAGCTTGTAAAAAATGCAGTATCTGTGAAGCACAATAAAGCAAAGCACAGTAAAACGAGGTCTGCCTTTAATACCTTTTCCTCACTCATTCCAAAGTCCATGGCCAACACCCCTATAATGAAAGGCAGATTAATAAGAGAAAAGTATAACAAATATATTTAATTGAAGTTTTACGTGACACTGAAGCCTTCAGAAACAAAGACCCAAAGACCTAGGGATCACTGTATTTTTATGCTGAGGCTCATTGAAGAATGGACAGCCATGAAGAAGCGTGACTGGACAACAGGGGTATGGTCTAATGCTGGCAGACTGGGGAGAAGCGAACAAGGCCTGTTTGTTCCGATTCTTCTCTACCTTCCTGCAGGACATTCCTTCCTCCAGCTACAGGGCAGGACACCGGTCACCTCAGGGTCTTCAGGGGAGAAGAGAGAAAATCAGAAGAGTGACATTTCTGGTTTTATGGCTTGCTTTAGAGGTGAGAAGTTCTTGTTTCTGTGATCTGCCTTAGAAAAGAAGAAATCTATTTTCTATAACCTGCTTTGGGGCAGAAATTGGAGGAGAAAGGAGGGTGGGAGAAGTCAAAGAGAACTCCTTGTTTCTGAGGCCTTCCAATCTCCTTCGGTTCAAAGTACTCAGTGTGCCAAAGCACCATACTTTGGGGTATCGTGTTCTGAGCCCCAGCAATGATCAAGTGAATTATGATGTAGCCATAGGACAGAATACTCTGAAGGCATTTTGAATTATATTTATGAAAAACCTCTAATAACTTAGTCAAAGACGTATGATACAGTGTATTTTTTTATTTTTTATTATTTTTTTTAAATTTTTATCTTTTGTAGAGACGGGGTCCCACTCTTGCTCAGCGTGGTCTCAAACTCCTGAGTTCAAGCAATCCTCCCACCTCAGCGTCCTGGAGTGCTAGGATTACAGGCGTGAGCCACTGCGCCTGGCCCGACAGTGTAATATTAAGTGGAGAAAAGAGGACACAAAATTTTATATATAATAATTTTAACAAGAGTGATTGGGATGGGGAGAAAAAGAAAAGAAAGAAAAAAATAATTTTAACTATATGCATAAGAAATTGCCTAGAAGAAAATGCACCAAAATATTTATCTATTAGGCATGGGAGTATGGGTGATTTTTAATTTTTATACACTTTATTTTCAAGATTTTCTACAAAGAACATTTATACTTCTATAACCAGAAAAACAATTTTTTAAAAAATTGAAGCCGGCCGGGCGCGGTGGATTGTAATCCTAGCTCTCTGGGAGGCCGAGGCGGGTGGATCGTTTGAGCTCAGGAGTTCGAAACCAGCCTGAGCAAGAGCGAGACCCCGTCTCTACTAAAATCAGAAAGAAATTAATCAGACAACTAAAAATATATAGAAAAAATTACCCGGGCATGGTGGTACATGCCTGTAGTCCCAGCTACTCGGGAGGCTGAGGCAGTAGGATTGCTTGAGCCCAGGAGTTTGAGGTTGCTGTGAGCTAAGCTGATGCCACGGCACTCTAGCCCGGGCAACACAGTGAGACTCCGTCTCAAAAAAAAAAAAAAAAAAAAAAAGAAGCCAATGTATATTTAATGAATTTAAAAACAAATTCAAATATAACATAATATTTAAAAATTCAAATCCATAACAGAATTGAAAACCTAAATCATTTGTATTGTCTAGTAGAAATTGCTTAGGTTTTCAAGTCTGCTACTCACTAGGCATGGCACTTTGAACTAGTTAACTAATTAACAATTCTGGGCCTCCCACAGTTTCAAAGAGTTCTTCATTTCCCATAAGTCTACAAACCACATCTGTTACATTTAATGTTTAATTTACTTTTAAGGTGAAATTCCTTTATTCATTTGTTTCTAAACCTACTATTGTGAAACTCAATGCATTTTTAACATTAATGTATTTTTATTCATATTTTTTCACATTTTGTAATGAATTTGAAGCAGCAAAATTACTAATTAACTTTGGTTTTTAAAACTTTTACTATGTTGCCCGAGTTGGAGTGCAGTGGCTATTTATATGTGCAATCACAGCTCACTGCAGCCTCAAGGGCTCCTACTACCTCAGCGTCCTGAGTGTGTGCCATCATGCCCGGCCACATCCCATTTTATTCTGAAGTCACATCATACACCTAAGTGAAATAGCATAATATATAAAATTATAACTACGGTGGCTCACACCTGTAATCCTAGCACTGTTGGAGGCCAAGGCAGGAGGATTTCTTGAGGCCCGGAGTTTGAGACTAACTTGAGCAAGAATGAGACCCTGTCTCTACAAAAAAAAAAAAAAAATACAAAAATTAGCAGGGCATGTTGGCATGCACCAGTAGTCCCAGCTACTCAGGAGGCTGAGGCAGGAGGATCACTTGAGACCAGGAGTTCGAGACCAGCCTGGGCAACACAGTGAGACTTGGTCTCTACAAAAAAAATTTTTTTTTTAATTAGCCAGGTGTGGTGATGAGTGTTTATAGTCTCAGCTACTTGGGAGGCTGAGCCAGGAGGATTGCTTGAGCCCAGGAGTTTGAGGTTGCTGTGAGCTCTGATTGAGGCACTGCACTCCAGCCTGGGCAACACAGTGAGACCCTGCCTGAAGAAAAAAAAAAAAAGGCTGACCCATAAAATGACCATTATATTTCTGCATTAGGTACATGTTCCTTATTAGCTTGTCCAGGAAAAAAGCAAATACCAATAGTTTGCTTTTATCAATTCATAATTCTCCATTTCCGTCACAACGTGTTCCCATTGATTACACACAGGGACAAAAATAGAAAACTCTGAGCTGGTGCTTTTGCCAGTTGCTCAGATGACTTTCTGAACAAGAAAGTTTTATATGGGTGCATGGGTGTAAGAACTTGGCTTGAAATGTTAGAAAGGCAGGAAAAGACAGCAGAATCTGTTTCTCATTGGAGCAGGGCCTAGGTTGTCCTGTTTATCTGAAATTAAGCCCAAATCCTAAAAATTCTAAATACCTGCTGTCAGCCTCCTGCAAACGAGCCAGGTTTCCAGGGAATGCTGGCTAGAGCTCTGGCATAGGGAGGGGACAGGACAGATACCAGCAAATACCACTTCACCATGCAGCTATTTTCATATGTCCCCAGCAGCCCACAGAAGTGCTGATAGGGCTTGGATCAATTTAACAAACACATTTTAGACACCTCCTTTGTGCCAGGCAGTGTTCACCGAGGGTGCACAACACCGTGGAAGGGTAAGAAGCACGGGGGAAGCCACCTTGCAGGAGTGTGTGAAGGGACCACTCCCCACCTTCCTAAGCCCTTCACGCCAAACCCCCACACAGGACAAGGAACTTCAAGGTGGGACAGATCCAGTCCAGCCTCATGTCCCCACAGTGTCTTAGTCTGCAGGGAGGCAGAACCCCAGAGGGACCCTCCCAGCACACAATCCTGTTTGGCACTGGGCCGGAGGCCAGCCAGCGAGGGAAGGCAGTGGTGCAGAAGTCAGCTGTCACTGAGGGCGGCAGTAGGTCAGCATTTTTCTCCTTTACATTTTTTCCCCCCCATCTTTGGAAAAAATGTTTACTATGTATACCAACTAATGGTATAGAAAAAAAAGAATATACTAAGTTCTATATATCCACCACCAGCTTCATCAAATCTTAACATGTTCCCATAATTGTTTCAGATTTCAAAAAAGGAAACAAAGTGATACGATTGAAACAGTTTATGAACCTCTCCCCAAACTCATTTCCTTCCTTCTCTCCCCAGAGGTAACCATCATTCACAAGCATGTTTTTATGCTATTTCTACAAAAATATTGTTTAGTTTTGCTATTTTTAAAAGGTATACATTTTGGCCAGTATCCCAAGCACTACACCAGACCTCAGCAGAAAAAAAAAAAAAAGTAAACAAATTAAATAAAAAAAAAAGAAAAAGGTATACATTTATATAAGCAAAATTATACTGTTACGTATTCCTTAGAGACTTGTTTCTTTCACTCCATAGTGTGTTTTATATTCAACCATGTTGATCTATGCAACTATAGTTCATGAATATTCCACAATTTAGCTCCAATCTATAAATAGTACGTTGCTTCCAACTGTTTTTGTTTGTTTGTTTGTTTGTTTACTATTAGAAACAATGCTTTAAGATCATTTCCCACATCTCCTAGTACATGTGCACAAGAGTTTCTCTAGCATGTATACACAAGAGAATTGAATCTGAGTCATAGGATTTGCGTACCTTTAACAAAATATCAAACGGTTTTAAAACTAATTGTACAATTTACATTCTCAGCCCCAGTGAATGAGATTTCTGGATGCTCTGCCTCTTCAACAACACCTGGTGGTTTCTGACATTTTAGCTGTGATAGAACGCCTCACCCTGGTTTGGTGTTATATTTCCCGGATTATGAATAAAGTCAGTCATCTTTTTGTGTACTTATTGACAATTCATATTTTTTGTTCTGTGAAATGTCTTCTCATGTCTCTTTTGCATTTTTTTGTTGTGTTGCCTCTTATTGATTCATAGGAGTCCTTTACATATTCAGAATGCTAAACTTTTCTGTTACTTGAGTTGCAGATTATTTTAATTGAGTTGTAGCTTGTCTTTTTACTCATTTTATGGCTTTTTTTTAATGAACAAAAGTTAATGATTTTAATGTAGTCTCAAATTTATCAATTTTTTTTCCTTTTAGTGCTCTTTGTATCATGTTTAAAGAATCCTTCCCCACCGGAAATTCAAAAAGCTATTTATTCCATTCATTCTTTTTTCTAAATATTTAAAACATTTGCCCTTCACATTTAAAACCTTTCTGAATTGATTTTTATAATTGGTATAAGGTAAGGGCCCACTTTCATTGTTTTCATATAGAGAATCAAATTCCCCAATACCATTTACTCTTTCATGTGGGAATGAGTTTGATAAGATGCCGCTTTGTACTTCAGCTCCTGCCCCTTCTCTAGTGTGTGAGACACCCACGCAGCAGAATTCTCATTGAGACACAGGGTTAAAACTGGGATATAACCCACAACCCTTTCCAGAGGCAAGGTAACCATTCATTCCCTTTCAAGGACAGCCTGCAGGGCACTTACTGATAAAATAAGGTAAGGAGGGTGAACTCTTTAGATCTTGAGCGGTGGTGAGAGAAGTATCAGATGTGGCTGCCTCTGATTACTATTTGGTAAAAAACACAGTAGGGACAGGCCTGCCAGGCCACCAGTCAAGAGGGTCAGTGGGAAACATAGGAAATTCTAGGTTAGATTGTGTGAACTACATGCGGGAAATAGAGGCTAAACAGTCCTACAACGAAGTATGTAGAAAGTAGATTGGACATTCTTGCTACAGTGGTTTTGGCATTTATCGTGTGGTGAAAATCTACAATTCTTTATTTATGTTATTGTTTGGTTATACTTTTATACTGTGTAATAAACCCTTTGACACAAATGAGCTCAAAGAAAAGAAAGTACATGTTTAAAAAAATACTTAATTTTAATTAAGAAAATATGTGAAGAAAGAAAGAAAGAATATACATGATGAGGCTGAGTGCAGTAGCTCATGCCTGTAACCCTACCACTTTGGGAGGCTGAGGCCGGAGGATTGTTTGAGACCAGCCTGGGCAACATTGGGAGACCCCATCTCTACAAATTCTCTGGGCATGATGGCATGAGCCTGTAGTCCCAGCTACTCAGGAGGCTGAGACAGGAGGAGGAGCTCTTGAGCCCAGTAGTTTGAGGCTGTAGTGAGCTATTATAACTGCACTCTAGCCTGGGCAACAGAGCAAGACCCTGATTCAAAATTAAAAAAAATAATAATTTAAAAAAAAACAAAAAAAGAAAATATACAATGTTTTTGTGTCAACATTTGCCATCTCGTGAGACACATGGTAATATCACTGACCACATGAATATCAGAAGACAGGCCTGATGCGGAAGCATTAAGTGTCTCATTCAACAGGTAGACGTTATATGCAGTATAAGAAGACTGTGCCTGAAGACAATGATTTTCCACGTGCAGAGGTTTTACATACCACTTAATGCAACATGACTTTTCATCAAGATCAAATGACTTATGAATTAGTTTTTTCATTATACATATATTTGTGCATATATACATAAATTTCTATATATATTTCTTACTACATAGTGAGAATAGGTATACATATATTTCTATATTCTCCTTATATATAATATTCTCTCTCTATATATAAATACACATATATAGAGAGGGATAGAGCAGGAGAGAGAAATATCTGGAAGAATATACATCAAGAGTGTTTTTAGGTGAAGGGCATTATCATATTTCTTTATGTTTATTTTACTTGTCTATATTTTCTGACTCATTCCTTATACTTCTGTAATAACCAATAAAGATACAGAAAATTTTTAATTTAAGGGAGAATGACTGAATTCATAATCTGAAATAAACTATCTAGAGTTTATTAAACAGAAAAACATGAACATACAAACCCAACTATGCATTGTATTAATGGCCCCAATTAAGGGCTGCCTGGTTCCCCTCTCTTGACGTTGTGACTTTGCAGTCCCTCCTCCTCTGCTGTGGGTTCTGCCAGGGAATGTACTTAGGCCAGTGGAATGTTATCAAACACAAAACAAACACGGCCTTGAAGAGCACCTGTGCATTTCAACTTGCTCACTAGTGCGTCTCTTCCTCAGCATGAGAACCCGACCCAGCTAGCCCACTGGAGGGATGTAAAGACATTTGGAGAAAAGCAAAGACCATACTAGTACGACAGCATCCAGTCACCCCCCAGCATGTGCGAGAGCCCAGCCAAGATCAACAACAGATTGCAGATGCATGAGCAAGTACAGGCAAGACAGAATAATGGCTCTGCTGCTAGAGACTTGTGAGCAATGAGAATGAGGCTTCAGTTGCTTTGGTATCCACATGATTGGGTCAATAGATAACTGATAAAACAAAAAAGGATAGACAATATGCAGTGTGGAGAGGAGAGAAAAAGGAAAAAAAAAAAGCCCAAGAGACAAAAAAGAGGGAGAGGATTTATATAAATGTTGCCAGAGCATCCCCATCCATCACATCACAGAATACTGTGTCCAGTGCTCTAAGACGGAACAGAGTACTTTGTATATTCAACTAAATCTTAGTCTGTAACACTTTTATGGTACTTTTCCTTTCGTTTTCTTAATAGCCTTACTGAGGTATTCACATACCAGTTCACCCATTTAAAATATATAATTTAATAGTTTTAGTATATTCACAGAGTTGTGCAGCCATCACCCCAATCAATTTTAGAACATTTGCTTCACTTCAAAAAGAAATCCTGTATCCATTAGCAGGGACTCTCCACCACCTCAGTCCTTGGCGACTGCTACTTTCTGGCTCTATAGATTTGTTTATTCTGAATATTTCATATAAATTGGATCATATTTGGTCCTTTGTGACTGCCTTCTTTCACCTAACATAATGCTTTAAAGGTTCATCCATGTTGTAACACATATCAGCACTTCATTGCTTTATGTAACTGAGTAATGTTCCATTGTATGACTATACCACGTTTGACCATTCATCAATTGATGGATATTTGGATTGTTTCCACTTTTTGGCTATTCTGAATAATGCTGCTATGAACATTCATGTACAAGTTTTTTGCAGATATATGCTTTTATTTCTCTTGGGTATATAACTAGGAGTGGAATTGCTGAATCAGATGGTGACACTGTGTTTAACCTTTCAAGGAACTGTCAGACTGTTTTCCACCAGCTGCACATTTTACCTTCATACCAGCAGTGTATGAGGGTTCCAATTTCTCCACATCCTTGGCAGCACTTGTTATGGTCTGTTTTTTTTTTTTTAAATAACAGACATCCTAATGGATGTGAAGTAGTATGTTTGTGGTTTTGATTTGCATTTCTCTAATAATTAATGATGTATAGCATCTTTTCATATGTTTATTGACCATTTGTGTATCTTTTTTGCAGAAATGTCTATTCAGATCCATGTACATTTTATTCTTTTTATTTATTTATTTTTTTTGAGACAGAGTCTCACTCTTTTTGCCCGGGCTAGAGTGAGTGCCGTGGCGTCAGCCTAGCTCACAGCAACCTCAAACTCCTGGGC
>NW_012147986.1:3526485-3529499 GCF_000956105.1 Propithecus coquereli
TTATTGTGCTTCTGGAATCTGAAGAGTTACATCTTTTGCCAGTCCTGGAAATTCTCAGCCATTATCATTTTAAATATTGCCTCTCCCCGCCTCCCTTCTATTGTCAGTATGTTCCTATCCTCCCAGTCTCAACTTTTCATTCATATTTTCTATCTTTTTATCTCTCTCTCTTTTTTCTCTCTCTCTGTCTCTCTCTTTCTTTTTTTTTTTTTTTTTTTGCTGCCTTCTGGCAAATGGCCTCAGCTTCATCTTCCAGTTAATTGGTTCTTTCTCCTCAGTTGTGTCTAATCTGCTGTTTAACCATTTGCTTTCAGTTTCGATGACTATGTCTTTCATTTTAAAAATTTCCCTTGGGTAGTTCTCCATATCTACTTGCTGTTTCTTCATATGCTCTTTTTCTTAATTTTAGTATTTTGATTTCTTCTTTCATTTGTAGTTATTTTAGACAATACTATTTTATACTGTCTTCTAGATTGTCAGTCTAATACTTCAGGATTTTACGGCTGTATTCCTCTTGTTTTGTTCTTTGAACTGAGCTCATGCGTGACTTCTTTCTTGTATTTTATGTCCTTTTATTATAAATTCTTTTTTACTTGGATTTGTTTTATTCCTTGAGAACCTGCGTGACCTTGGTTGAAGTAGCAACCCTCCAGTGTGGTTTTGCATTTGTTCCTGTAAGTGCCTCAGGGTTTTCCGTTGGCCCGGAATCAATTTTTATGTTAACTTCTTAACTTAGGGGTCCCTGGACTACAAGGAGAGTATAAAGTCAAAGCCAAAAGGAATGTGAAAAGCAGGCCCGGGTTTTGTGGGGATGTTTTTTGAATTAGAATCTTCATTGTGTAGTAATGCAGCATTCTTCCAAGAAGGGAATACATACACTGTAAGCCAAGGGGGATGTGAGCACATAATTTTATGGGGATTAACTCAAGCTTTTTCCATTTTCACATGAATTGTGTCCTAAAATTGTCGTGCCAATAGTAAAGGTGTACACAGACTCTCCTTTCCCCGCTTCAATTTCATACTAGCCCTTCCCTCACTTCACAAGAGGAAAACATACCCACTTACCCCACTGCGCAAAACCTTCCAGATAGACAACCAAAAGGACTATGGGGAATACTGGCTTATAGGAAGTATCTTTTAATTACTAATCAAGTTACTAAAACCATGCTTTCAGGCTTTGTGTCTTATTTCTGTTAAGGATGAAGCTAGGGTATAGAAATTGAATAATTTGCTCACATTGGGATGTACCGAATTCAGATTATAGTGTGAGGCTGGGAAAATAATGACAATTTTTATTTACTGGCTTTACCTCTTCTGCCCTCCAACTTTGTCAAAGAATACATCACACTTTAGAGGGGAGTCCCGTGAGGGAGAAACAAAAAGAGCATTGATAACAAATATTGAAAGCTATAACCAGCTGTTTAAATATAAGCAATTACTTCCAGTAGCTCTTAACACTCATCCCTAGGACACATCATTAGCTGGAAAGAAAGCATCTTCAAACTGAATAAGCAGGAGAAGCTCATAACAGTGATTTTTTTGTTTTTTTTTTTTTTTGAGACAAAGTCTCACCCTGTCACCCAGGCTGAAACACGGTAGTCTCATCATAGCTCACTGCAGCCTTGAACTCCTGAGCTCAAGGGATCCCCCTGCCTCAGCCTCCCAAGTAGCTGGGACTATAGGTGCCACCATCATGCCTGGCTAATTTTTCTGTTTTTTGTATAGATGGGGTCTTAATATGTTGCCCAGGCCAGTCTCGAACTCTTGGGCTCAAGGGATCCTCCTACCTCAGCCTCCCAAAGTGCTAGGATTACAAGTGTAAGCCACTGCACCCAGCCTGATTCTTTTAAGTGTAATATGTTTTCTGGGACTATTAGATATAATACAACTTTTGATTAAAATGTTACTTAATTTCTTTGAGATTCAGTGTGAATCAATAAGTTAAAATCTATTTTATAAATCATATAATGAGGCTGGTCCGAAGGTAGTGTGTTATCTCTCTTGATTATTCACAGTCAGTTACAGATTGAACTCCTTGTTTTATTCTATCCCACCTTCTCACTACTGCACTTGACTAGTCTTAAAAAATAAAAATTAAAAAAAATCATCATATTCAGTTTACTCGATAGCAATCACCCCTTCTGTAGACATGACAGGTGATTGTAGTTTACTATTTTTAAGACAACTGGTCTTAAAATTGATGTAACAGATTAATTGTTAGAAAAATCTTATTTTTAAGCTAAAAATCTGTCACCTCGAGCTTTTACCTGTTAATCTCAGAGTAACATCTAAGTGAGCCTACTCTTTTCTAAGACACATCCTTTGGATAGAAAAGTCACATGGCCACTAAATATTCTCTGTGGCAGGCCAAGCAGCATCCCCAAGTCTTTAATGGCTACAAGTGGGCAGTGGTTTCTGGGGTCCCTACCATCCAAGTCATCCTTCTTTTCCTTTCCTCCCTAACTCCCACCCCCACCCTCAGTAATGTCAAGAACTAAGCTCAGCATGCCGGGAACCTTCTGGGCTCCCTTAAGGTTACACTGATGACACTTTGCTGTCATTTTGCCTTGGGGCTCAGTGTCTTCCACACTTAGAAGCGGGGGACTGACTCAATCATCTATTGCTGCCTATCAATCTACCCCCAAACTTAGTGGCTTTGGACAGCAGTCATGTATTAGCTTATAATTCTGGGGGTTAACAATTTGGGCTGGCTAACCTGGGCAGGTCTTCTGCTGGTCTAGCCTGGGCTCACTCCTGTGGCTGCAGTCAGCTGGTGGGACTCTGTGTGCTAGATTGCCTCCTTCACCTGTCTGGCTGTGGGCAGACTTCAGCTGGGGTGACAGGAGAGCCCGGGCCACGTGTCTCTCATCATCCTTCGGCAGGCTAGCTTGGGCTTCTCCGTGTGGTGTCTGGGTTCCAACAAGAGCAGAAAAAGGCAAACCTTAATGCATGTAATGAGCACTTTTCAAGCTTTTGTGTGCATTAGGCCAGGTGTTTTTCTAGTCGGGGAATTC
>NW_012147986.1:3529549-3532246 GCF_000956105.1 Propithecus coquereli
AAATCATATAATGAAATATTTTTTCCAGCTACAATCTTCATCATATTTCATCTGATTTAATATTTAGTATTTTATATCTCCTATTAAAAACAAAAAATAAAAGTTTATGCTAGCTGCTGGGTCAATTAAGTTTTTAGCATTTTATGTTATTCTCTTTTATCAAATACACAAGGAAAGTTTAAATATGATATCTACACAATTAATGAGGCTATTTCTGATTTTCATGCATGATTTTTATTTAATGCTTCTGAAAAGCCAAATAGTGGAATTTGTTACATGCTACACATATTTAACAAAAGCATACAATGACTTTTACCATTCCCCTTGCTTAATAAATGACTTACTTGTAACTTTAGCAGCACATTTTAGTGTATCATTTCAAAATAAGTAATAAATAGCATATTCTTCTTATCTTGTTTTATAACAAAATGGAAAAGCCAATTACATTAGATCTACATTAGTTTAGTTGTCATTAATAATGTTTCTAGATGTTATCTATAATTTATTTTTCAATGGTTTATTATCTTTTTTGAAACATATAGGAATAGGAATATATATTTATATTGAAAATGAAGTTAGAAAAAAAGTTAGACTGTTTTCCACAAATTAACTCTGATTTACTTAGTCAGTTTGACAAAGAGGACTGATTTTACTAACTAGATTATATGATATACATTTTCATAAATTAAATGAGTAAAATATGCATCTCCTCAGTTTTGACAAAATACATTTAAATCACATTATAAGAATAGCATTTTACCAAGAAATACTGTATTAACAAAGGTATTTTGAAATGAACATTATTTCTATTTTCTGAACCCTTTCTGAGAATATCGGGTTAAACAAAGTTCCTCTAAGGGAAATAATAGCAGTCATTTGGGCTGGTGGCGGGGAAGAAGGCGGGGAGCGGTGGCTGAGACCTGTAATCCTAGCATTCTGGTGGGCCAAGCAGGAGGATGGCTTGAGGTCAGGAGTTCAAGACCAGCTTGAGCAAGAGCAAGACTCCATCTCTACTAAAAATAGAAAAATTAGCTGGGCGTCATGGTGTGCACCTGTAGTCCCAGGTACTTGGGAGGCTGATGCTGAATGGATCTCTTGAGCCCAAGAGTCTGAGATTGCAGTGAGCTTTGATGATGCCAATGTACTCTACTCAGGGCAACAGAGTAAGACTCTGTCTCAAAAAATAAAAATAAAATAAATGATATCTATTAAAAATTTTTTTAAAAGAAGAAATGTGTGGGCTTGGGATTTGGGAATTGGGGTATATTACCCTCAGGAAAAGAGAGGTGCAGGAGGACATTTGGCAGGTGTGTCCACAGGGCTTCTTTGATAGTGAAGTTCCAAGGATGAGGTGACTGCATGTTCCAGTTTGCCTGGACAGTCCGGTTAATATTTTTGTCGTGGTATAATTATTAATATTCCCCATTTTCACTCCCAAAGTGTCTGAATTGAACTGTAAATTGTATATCATTTACATACTGTAAATGTTTATTCTCAATTTCTGTATTTATCTAATTGTGGACCAGTAATGAACAGTTCAAGGACTGACACTAGTCTGTAGACCAACACTTTGAGTAGCATGGCTCTAAGGAGTCAGAGTAAGGTTGCTAGCAGAATACCTTTATTCTGGTGTTAAATGTTTGTTTGCTCAGGCAAACAGTCCTGAAGTACTGAGACCAGAGTCCTAGATTTGTTCCCTGTGTGGATGAGACACAGAGAACACCGCTAAGGTCAAATGTGTTCTGACTACAGGGGTATCCAACTAAGAGGCTATGAACTAACGGAAAAAAGATCTCAAGAATACGTATCTCACTAAGGGTGGGCCAGGAACATTCGTACTGTTCTCCTTGACCATTTTAGGAACCTTGATCTATACTTTATGTCAATTATAACAAGTACATCTTGGTTCAATTCTTCAGTGAGCCAGTCAATACAACTGATTTTCAAAATGAAAAGACTGAGTCCTAATTTAAGAAGGTATCTAACTAGAAGTCCCTTAGCTTCTCCCAACAACCTATTAAAATTCCTTAAAAGATGCTGAAAAAGATTTACCATCATAACAACACTGCTCATCGAAGGTTGAGTAAACAGAAAAAACAAAATACAACCACCTCATAGGTTTATGAAACAAGTCTACAACATATAAAAGGAAAACACAGCACTCGAGGAAGAAGGCTACTTTTCTGAACAAGATTTACTGAAGGCAATTTCTGAAAAAATATCTTTATGTTTGCAATAAAAATTCTAGAAACTGGATGCTAAAAAGAGATAATAGATGAAACATACAGATTGAGATGAAAAGGGAGAGCTGGCAGTAAGGTAAGTCAGAATCAAAGACACTACATAAGGGAATCAACATCTGTAGGGAAACTAAAATCCATAATTTAAAGGTACATTAGAAGCAGTAAAAAGTTGAATGGTGTGGACAGCAAACTTGAGACGCTCTCTCAGGAAGTAAAGGAAAAGGCTGGGCGATGTGGCTCATGCCTATAATCCTAGCACTTTGGGAGACTGAGGCAGAAGAATTGCTCAAGGCCAGGAGTTTGAGACCAGCCTGAGTAACATAGCAAGACCCCATCTCTACAAAGAAATACAAAAATTAGCTGGGCGTGGTGGCTCACGCCTGTAATCCTAGCTCTCTGGGAGGCCGAGGCAGGCGGATTGTTTGAGCTCAGGAGTTCGAAACCAGCCTGAGCA